>NC_135997.1:16204115-16504115 GCF_048128805.1 Centroberyx gerrardi
CCCACATATTCATTTACCCCCCACCATCACACCAATTGAACCAGGGAGTCTAGGGGGAGCCACATTGATATTCACTACACATCTCCATCCCCCAGCCACAACCATCCCCACTGGAAACATTATTTCATTACATATATTATGCATTCAGCATAAGGGAGTGGGTGAATGTGCAGTGTGCAGACGTGTGTGTGGGTGTGGGAGAGCTCAGATGTTTCCTACTATGTATACACGGCTGTGACAAGCCTGTTGTAAAAAGAGTTTTTAAGAGGGTGTAAAAAGACATAACGCCTCAGGGGTCCTGTCTTAATGGTACTTAGTTTATTTTGTGAGTTAGAAGAGAAAATATTTATTTCATACTGTTTTTGTGTCAACATTATAAAAGTGATTTCGCATTTTTTTTACAATGCAGAGGGACAAACTTTCCTGCAGAGTTTGCATTCATTTGCTCTGTTTTTCTGGGGATGTGTGTGCCCATGTGCGTCGTGTCTCATGTTTGTGTAAGAGGAGAGAGAGAGAGAGAGAGAGAGAGAGAGAGAGAGAGAGAGACAAACAGACAGACAAATGGAGAGAGAGAGAGAGACAGTCAGACAGACAGAGAAATCGAAACAGACAGAAAGCTTTCATACAGCCCAATGCTCTTTGGGCTCTGGTCCAGATGTCAGCAGAACAGTTTTTGTTTGTTAATGTCCTGTTTTAAAAGCTCTCCTCAAAGCGCCTGCCGCCTTCCCCTTAAGTCTCTAAGTGGCTCAATTAGAACACAAGACACTCTTGTCTGATCCAAACTGGAATCAATTTGGAAAAGAAACCATTTCACCTCTGATTAAGCACTCCTCTGTCTATGCTGTGGTATGCTGACCTTTCCAGAGGTCTGTCTTGTGCTGCTAGGAGGGGCCAGCCAGATGATATGCTGGGCTAATTAGCCCGCTTGACGTCAGCAGCCAGGGCCTGAGTGACTTATGGTTGAACCCCTGGCCATTCGTCAGGACTCACAGTCCCATCTCTGTCAAGCCCAAGGAGTCTCACAAGGCAGATTCAATGTCTTATTTAATCTTTATCTACACTTGTTCTCTCTTTGCAAACATCCTTTTATCCTTTCCCCTTTATTTTCTGACAATCTTCTATCGATATACCTTTCCCTCCCACCTTCAATCTCCATCTCCCTCCATTCTGCCTTCCTCCTCACTTCCTTCAGCCCTCACTCCCTTTTATGAAGGCCAGAAAAAGTCACACAGCTAGCCAGCTGTAGTTACGACAATCTAAGGCAGGTTCTACATTTATGTGTATCATGAGCTTGTGTAAAATGTTAAACATGGGAGTCCCAGAGTAGCCTAACAGGGCTGTAAAGTCTTGTTCAAGTCATGTTGAAGTGCAAACCCAGAGGGCTTTGAGAAGAGAGTGCAGAAGGAAGGAGACCACCAGAGATCAGCCCTCAGCCCAAATTCCAAGCACTCCAGCCTTATACACCCATAGAAATGTTGCCTAAAGAGAGGCCTGGTAGAGAGGAACCTCAGCTCCAGTTCAAGCGGATTCCTCTGGCCTTTTATTTGCTCTCGTTTGGCTGCAGAGGGAACGCGCTCCAGTCTGACCTGGGGGCACTCATCCAATCAGCTCACTATCTGCTGCAAGGGCCTCCATAATAGTGACATTTTTCCACCTCGTCAATAAAGTGGTGAAAGCCACCCTCCACCCGCTACTTGACCGTTTAACTTCTTCCTGAAAAGGCCCTTTCTTTCTGTCTGCCTCTGTGTCTGACTGAAATCAATAAAAGTAGAGCAAGGAAAGAGGCCAATCCAGAGGCTGCATTAACTGGTGGTCTCGGCTGCTGTACAAAGAGGGCTGGCTGGCAGGGAAAAAGATGCTGGAGAGCGGGCAGCTCCATCTCACTCATTCACACACATCCACTGGGAGGAACCTAGTTCTGATGGTCTGTCTACAGACCATCTTGTTGACCAGTAAGGACAAGGAGCTTCAGTAAATGTTGAGTGACAAAATTCAATCATGCACACATACATCATGCTGCACACACACAAAAAACACTCATATGTTCCTAAAGCCATAAAACATATTGTAAAAAACGACAACATTTTTAAGCATATGCATACAGAGTGGAATGAGCGCGACCTATGCGACGAGACAGATATACATTAACAGATGGAAGCACCCAGCTTTCTTGTCTCTAATGATCATTGCCTGCCATGACTCATTTAGCAGCAGCATTCACACATCACCACATGTCTGCAGTGATTGACATAATGGCATCAGAGTGAGAACAAAATGTCTTCCAATAAAGGAGCAGGAGGGAGAAAATGAGAAAGATAGGTTACATCTATGCCCATGCTGAAATGAGTGCAGTGCTTTGTTTGGTTATGCTGCCTGAGCTGAAATTGATTTCTGTGTGAAGCGTGCACCAAAGAGCCCTGCATTCAGATGAAATAAATAACACACTCTCTTAGAGATGGGGGGATATGTGGAAGAAGGAACAGAAGGGGGAAAATGGGATGGGGGAGGAGGGAAGAAACAAAGATGGATGAGGTCAAAATGAATTTACAAGGAGAAAAGCAGAGATAAAAAAGGAGGAAATGGCTAAAGGTGGAGTAATACAGAATGTCATGTCTTCAGTCTAGCATAGCAGTGCAGAGAGAGACAGTCTGGAAGACATCTGGAGTGGTGGAGGATCACAGCCACACACCACTCTCCAACCACAGACAACATGACCAGGGATTAAACGTCATTACAACATGTTATGGTAATGAATGGGATGTGGCTAGTCTTGGATGTGTTAGAATAATTACCATGAACTCTCCAGTGTATGAGTGTGAGTGAGACTCCCTAGACACGTGTGAAGTCATGTGTCTGTATGCGTGTGTGTGTGTGTGTGTGTGTGTGTGTGTGTGTGTGTGTGTGTGTGTGTGCATGTATGTGCATGTGTGTGCATGTGTGTGCATGTGTGCGCTGATCATATTGCTGGGGATCCCGGGTCAGTGAACTGGAGGAGGCCTAAGAAAATCCAGGAGGTCTTAATTCTTTGACTTCCTCCCTTCCCACCATGAGTCAAGCAGAAGGAGCTGCCGCACCTAATTATAAAGAAAGCAATACTTAGACAGCCACTGTCATTCATATCATCTCCCATAACCAGCTCAAGACTGCTCTTCCCTAAAAGGTGGGCTGGGGCAGCCTCAGACGATGTGGTTTGGGCCAGTGTCTGGGTATCTGGGTCTAGGGTCGGTGCCAGCGAGGGAGGGGGACAGACAAAGCCACACGCCCCAGAGGGGTGAGGTTGACTCTGGGTCACAGAGGCTGCCTGGCCTTATGGCTGACAGATGTTAGTCTGGTTCAACAGAGTTGTGATTCTGGAAAAAGTTACACCACACTGTGCTCCGCACTGCAATTATCTTCTCTGTGTAAAGAAACATCTCATACATCATCGCTCAGCGAGACATACTGTAGAGAGCATAGGCAAAGGCCCTTCCTTAGATTACAAAGCCTTTGATAAATCATGCCACTTTAATCTGCTATCTAGTTGTACTGCAATGAAGTGTATTCTGATGTGAGTGTTTGAGTTAGCTGGTCTGTCAGTAGCATTCCCCAGTGGAGCAACAGTGCAGTTCTGCTGTAGGTAGAGCACAGCAGCCTGCTGTGGTCGGGGTGCTGCTGCTAATGTTGCTAATGATCCCCACATTGGAGTAACAGGGACTGGAGCTGAGTTCATTCACTTACTGCAGGCTTCAAAGCGTGTGAGTCAGGAGGGAGGCAAGGAAGGAGAGCCAGGGGGAAGCCCTGTCCCCAGACTGCTCCTTGTTCCCTCATGACAGCACAACAGGGACAAACAAAATTCCCTGTGGATAGGTGTTCTTCTGCCTGCTTGCCTGCCTGTGGGTTCCCTTCTATTTGCTCATGCTGAGGAGGTGGAGGAGAGGGCAGGGGATTGAGTTCTCTGTACTGGGAAGATCCTAGGTGTGTGTATGTGTGTTGGTCTGCGTATGTGTGAAATGGGGGAGGGGTTGTCTGAGGTGACACAGTTCCCACAGTGGGCATGTGGACATGGAAACAGGCACCAGGGCGGGCATGGCGGTGTAAGAGTGTTTTCCTGCCGAGAGAACGGAGCGAGGGGAAATGATAGGACAGTGGATCGTTCAGAGACCGGGATTGCCTGCAGCTTGCTAATTTATGCAAATTAATTTCTTAGCTCATGCAAAGGGAGGGGGAGCGGGCGTCACTGCTTGGCTAGCAGTCAACATCCAGCAGTGAAAAGGTTAAACTGCTGTACTCTGCTTTGGTGGTCTGGAAAGTTTAGCAGCGTAAGCCAGGGAGGGCTGTGGCGCACCAGGCAACAATGACATAGGCAAATGCAGACCCGTCTACGCCAGCCCTCTTCCTGGCAAGGCGGGCAGACACACAGCCAATCAGGGCCATGCTGACTCTCGCTTAGCCGAATGGCATGGCATGCTGGCCCTCTCGTCGCCCCACCTCCCCTCCCTGCTGCTCCGCAGCTGCCCAGAATGATTTTATAAACATTTTGCCAGTGGATCAATACCTGTATTGATCAACCATTGTGAGAGTGATCCGTCTAAAACCCAGAGCAGCCTAGAGCTCAGAGATGGGAGGAGCGAGAGAGAGAGGCTGCAGAGAGGATGGAGAAAGAGAGAGAGTCTGCAGCCACAGTGAAAGGGAGAAGAGGTACAAGGGAAGAGAAGGGAATCTGAGAGAGAAGCAGACGCAGAGCTGAAGGCAGGTGGGGAGGCATGTTTCGGACGACGCGGCCAGGCCACTGAGATTGGGGAGAAACCCGTGGTAATTGCTTTCTCATTAAGGGAGGGAGGGAGAGGGCGGCTAATGACTACTGCTTTAAGTATGCGGGGTAAGTACAGATGGAGAGATAGTGAAAATAAATGTGTATGTGTGCAAGGAAGGGGGTGATTCCCACACAGGAGGTTGCTAATACCTGCACTAGTTCGGCCTGGTATGTAGCACTTTCAGGTATGTTGTTGCATGTGCTTGAGTGTGCATGATAGCATGGGGTTGCAAATGGATTGAGTGTGTGTGTGTGTGTGTGGGGGGGGGGTGGGGGGGGGGAGGATTTACATATTCCGCACAGTGAGAAACCAATTACACAGGTTTATTTATCACTGATGGCTTTTTGATTTTGCATTTCTTTCCTAGAAATAAAAAACACCCTCTGAGCAGGAGTAACCGGAATGTCAAAGATCTGCTCTGTTTACCTTGACGACTACAGGGGACACAGAAGGCCCGGCATATACTGTACTCATGAGTTCAGTTGTTTATGGTAAAATCAAAAAGGGAGATTCCTGAAGGAACAACTGGGAAAGCAAAGACCCTGTGCAAAGGAATAGCATACATCTTGGATACAAACATCGATGAAGGAAGTGACAGGAATCTTTTCTGAACATGGCAAAGTTGAATGTATGATCCTACACTGACTTCAAATCCTAAGATTAAGATGGCTGCAAGACATCAGTGGCAACTGAGGCCAGTAAGACATTATTCAACTAGAGACTATAGCACAGCATGCTTCCAACTGGCAAGTGTTACTTGTATGGATACAGCTAGTTTTGGGATACTGGACATGTATTGACATGTCCTTTGAGTGGATATAATTTTTACATTTTGAATCATGTTGGAATTTAACTGAACAGAAACCAGAAGACTGACTGGACCGCTGTGCAACAGCAATGGATGCACAATTCAAGGCCCCAAGCTGCACCGCACAGGAGGAAGAGTCAAAAGGCTTCTGGGATCATCCCCCCAACGTTAAAAGGAAATCGAGTTTCCATTGATTGATTTTAAATGTGCCTTCCTCATGCATAATTGTGGATTTGAGGGGAGATATATCTCTCTCCACTTTGCATTGGAGCTGTGGTGTGGGAACACACAGAGGAAGGTTCACTGGAAGGTGACTGTACAGATGAATTAAGAGACTGAACGTTCTGTACCAGGAACAAGAAGCACCAGTACAAACGGTTCTGTTAAATAAACTGTAGAACATAATAAACACTACAGTGCTGTACACAGTGCATATCTCTCTAAATGTGTGGCAGTACTTAACCTTGTTTCAGAGTCTCATCGTATGAATCTAGCTCAAGTACATGTCTTAATGAAGGACATGTATTGGTGTATGTATTGGCGTATAATTAATAATTTCTGTAAATTTCATTCATTAGTAAAATGCATTGAGTTTATCAGTTTTAAGAGTTGCATAGATAAGAGAAAAATATGAGGAGAGGCGATGGTTACAGTTGCAAGGAAGTGTTTATGGAGCCTTAATCAATTGTTTATTAACTTATCAAATTTGCCTATAATATTTGATCATCAAAGGGTGCCAAAATATAGATAAAATAAAATGTCATAAAACAAACACAAAAAATAAATTACTTTTCTATTGTTCAAGAAACAAACACAAAAACAAAAAAAATCAATGTGTATCTCTACAGATTAAGTAAACTTTAAGACAGACAGGAAGCACTGTTGGCTAGTTGGCTACATAATTGGCTTGATTCTGAAGTGATGAGTAATGAATGCAACCAAAATATTTCACCCCCTTGCCACAATACTTGACTGTAAATTAGCACTGACGCAATAACGTGAAGCATGGTGGGATGATGGTTATCGAAATCTCATCTAAATGATTGTAAAGGTGCTACGTGTAGCATCTTGTGTTTCTCAAAATAAAGACCACACATCCCATAAACCCTGTTGCTTCCTGCCCCTTCCCCACCGTCCCCCACCCCTTCCCCACCCTCCCCCCAAATATCCATTCCAATGAGGTAAGATAACATGAAGTTGAAACTATAGTGATTGTGGAACTGATATAAAGTTGTGAATTACTTGCAGCTCCTGTTTTGTGCAGTAAAGCAATCTCCTTTTGTACCATAAAGAAATATAACAGATCTTGTCCTGTGTAATCCAATCTGGTGGCACACAATGTAAAATACAGTGTAAATGCTGGTACAGGCTGCCAATCTTTTCGGTGATGGTCTTGTTTGTTTCAGTAGTTATACTAAAATCTCCAAATGAGATTGATATTAAATTGCTACACGTAGCACCTTTAACAAGAGAGGTTCACCTACTTTTTATGTGGTCGGGGTGTTGTTTAGGAATGAAGAAATAGAAACATTGTGTATTGTTTATGTTACATCAGCCTTTTTCTATATAAGAAATACATGATGATGTGTATAAAAAATAGGCAAAATGATTAGAGGGAGGTTTACATATATTCCATTGACATTGTGTGAGAGTTTCATTCAAAAGACAGCAATCATTGTATTTAACCCATTGTATTTGCCCACAATTAACAAAATGCTGCATAGTGCTAAATACCAATACTACACTTTAACAACTTTGCATAGGTTTTAATGATATTGGTAGTTGTCAGCGATGAGTGTCTTGCTATTTTCTATTTCAGTTCCATCTCAGGGAGCACAGCAGTGCTCAACTGTATGTCTATTGAAGAAATAGGACATTTTATCACAACACATACAGGTTTAATTCATGTGTTATCACAGCAGTACTGAGACACTGAATCATTTTCTTGTTTTCTTTTATCTTTTTTGTTTGATTCCTTCTCTGAAAACTAAATAGTTGAACAAGGGCCAAACGATAAATTATTATCTTCATTAGACACATCAAATCTAAATTACTATTCAATTAACAGGTCAGTCAACCTGAACTAATCAACCAATTAGGCTGTGTGTGTTCACAGAGAAGCTAACAAAAGCAGATCAGTCCCCAGGGAAAGCAGTAAAACACTGCAGAAGAGTGACAGTGCAAAAGAGAAACTACTGGTTTCAGAGAGAGAGGGAGGATCAGAAAGTGTGACAAGGCAAGAACATGACTTTGAGATCACATCACGATTTACCTGTCACTTCTGTGAACAAAAAAACAAATTATTTAGAATAAATAAAAAAAACTGAAAAAAGTTGAATAAAAATTTTGCTCAAGGAAAGGAAACTATCAAATTTAAAAGAATATACAGGATTTTTTTGGCAATTTTTTTTGTATCAACTTGCATTGTTTAACGAGAATATTGTTCGCAGATGAACCTTTGTGACCAATATTTACTGAAGATTTTGAGTTGCAGCTAAGCAATTCTGTATCTCTGATTAAACATTCATAATATACTGGGGCATCATCTGGTACTGTAGAAAACTAAATGAATACCGGGCATAAGGAGGTGAAACTTCTACCAATCTTCCTGTCAAACAGCAGTTAGATTACTTCGGTTGATAAAATAAATTATTTGCATTTCTTTAAGAATGTCACGACAGAGAACACAACAGAAGTTTTATATTGTGCAGATCAGGCATGAGTGTGATGGTGTGCAGTGGCTGTCTGTCTGAGTCTCTTTGTGGGGGGCAGAATTTAATATTCACCAAATTTGAATGAAGACTAGTTGGAAAAGAAGAGACTTTAGTCACATAATGTTTGACAAATAATCTTCAAAAAGTACAATGGATTTCTGCTGAATTTCCCCTGTCACTCATCTACGGTATATTGTCACTCATCTTTGGTGTGTGCACTGGCAGAGTAAAAGGCTTTGTGTAGCCCCATTCAGTCTGGGAGGGCTGCTGGGACTTGTGTGTTCCACATACCGTTGGGCCGCAGGAGATCTGGTAGGCAGCACAGGCTGTTCAAACGTCTTCTTCACACACAGCAGAGCAGAACCTAAGAGGGAAACAAACACACACACACACACACACACACACACACACACATACAGAGAGCAGCATCAGAACCCTAACTCCAGCAGTTAGCCTGTGCAAACCAACAGCGGGAGACAGGATGTCAGCTGATTGTAGAGAGTGAGGTCTATGTCAGAACCCTGCCAGTTGGAGTCTGTGAAGAAATAGACTCTAGCTCTTTGTTCTGTTTTACCTACACTAGATATCTCCAGAGCTTCCCTCTCCTCCTCCCCATGCCAGCCCCGGCATCTAAAGTCTGAGATCTGATGGCGCTCCAGCACAGGCCAAAGGGGGAGTGGAGGAGAGAACACCATTATTGTACTAGTAAATGTCAGAGCGACCCCATCTAATTGTGCCATTACTAATTCATGTTTATTAATGCAGTGATGTATGATGGCTCTACAGACAGATTGTGCTTGTCTGTGCCTGTTGTGTAGGGCTTGTTGTGTGGTGGGAGGGCTGTGGGGAGTGTGCTGGGCATTGGGTGGAGGATGCGGGGTGTGTGTGTGTGGTGCATATGGTGCATGTAGCGACAGTGCCAAGTGGTGTGTGACTTTCATGGTGATGGCAGAGGGGGTGTGGGGTTGACTGATGGTGCTGGTGTCTTCCCCTGGCCCGGTGCCAGGGGCCCCGGTCCCCAGTGCCCTAGCCCCTCACTACCCCAGAGCCTCTGGGCAAGTACCACAGTTATTGTTTTCACTGCCATGCAATTAGCGGCACTTAAGATTTATTTAGTCATGCTCTAATGTGTGGTAATTAGCTTGAGGCCCAAACAAGCCCCTTCATCCCATCACGCTGTCGCTCACATCCGAGCAGTGAGTCAGCAGGAGAAAGTGAGGGAATGCGAGGGAGGAAGGAGGAGGTACAGAAGGTGGGATAGAGGGAGGAGGTGGAGCAGAGCTAGAAAGGATTACAAGAGCGCTAGCCGGGCCCGGCTCTGTGGATCAGCACTTTTTAAGAGATCTTTAGGGGCCTGTTGGCTGAACGGCGCACACATAGCAGGAGGAAAGGGCAAATACAGCCCAGTTACACTTTTATAGAATGCTTTGTGGAAAAACACCCCTGACACACACCTCGGCTTGGCAGCTCGGTTTGTCATATGGCCCAGGGGGCTCCGCTGGCCGGTCACATGACCACTGTAATGACCTCAAAGGGCAGCCTCCTCAACAAGCTCTGGCCACTCCCACTGGCTGCACTGCTCTTTGGGAAATGCAGTTTGGGTCACTGCATAATGTGTGATGCATTTGGCCCTTAGGCTTGAACAAAAACAAAAACAATCTAGAAATCAGGCCAAAGGGATGATGCAGAGGCCACCAAGCAGGGTAAGCAAAATGTCAGTGTCTCTATCTAATGGTCAATATGGAATTTTCACAGTATAACATCTGATATGAATGTGTGAGTAATGTCATATACCTTTTGTTTGTTGGTTGGTTGGTTTGTTGTTGTTTGTGCGTAATGCTTTTTGTAATGCACAGTGCTTAGGGCAATTACGGTATGCACTGTTCAGGCTGCTCATACACCAGGCAGTACAGTAGAAGTCACACAAGCATGAGCTAGCTCTAGGTTGGTGCACAATACATTCACATATCAGGAAGTAGCTTGGTGATTTTGTAACTGTAGTGTAGGTTAAGTCAATGCATGAATTATTAGATATTTTGTTCAGTGATTCTAAAGCATTTAGAACACCACAAGACATAAAACTTCTTACTATTTAAGATGCAGTATTGTAATAGAAGTTCACAGTGCCTTGAATACATGCGTGAGCAGATGAAGGTCAAATGCAAGTTCAACTCCATGTGCATATCTTATACATATTCATAAATAAAGCCCATCAATCTTTGCTGGCTGGAGGGGGTGGGAGGAAATTTGAATCCCTAAATAATAAATACAGCATGCGTAAAGTTATACAGCACAAGCCTTTGATCACAAAAAACAAACAAAAAAACCTGCTGATGCATGACATCACAGTGGCCATTTTGATGTTCAGGATTTGACTGGTAGATGCACTCTAATCATTACCGAACTGGGCTACTTCATGGAACTATCGCATAAAATTGCTACACAGTCTGGAGGGGTGGTGCTATAAATGAAATATCACTTTCCATTTTATCTCCGGGGGCAGCGTGACGCTCCGAACCAATCAGAATCCCCCAAGCCAACCCTTGACCTTTTTCATCTCAATATGACTACCATTATCTTGCAGAAAATTAGAAGCGTCTCGCTATTGTTCAGCAGCGACAGGGGGTGGAGGTTATTTAAAGATAAATGCCCCAGTGTTCATGATCCATGCGGCGATCACACACCACCAACACAGAGTCTGCTGAAGCTGTGCGGATGGGTCTGTGTGTGTGTATGTGTGTGTGCTGCGTGTGTGTGTGTGTGTGTGTGTGTGAGTGCATATGTGTGCATTAGAGTGTATGCATTCATCTTGATTGTTCTGGGTCGATGTGGGTCTACATTTGTCTGCCAGTGTTGGACAAATAGTTTGCGGTGAGAGAATGTTTTTGTATTATTATGTGAGTACTAAAATGAACAGCATGAATGTTCACAATTTAAAGCACAAATTTTGAAAGGAAAACTGGATGATTATAATTCCTTGCTTTCAATGGTCTCCATAGGCAACTGGATCACTGCTGGCTGTCTTATAAACATGAGTAGTGAGAAGGATAATATCCTCCTGGTAACAAAGCCATTAGGTGACGGATGTGAACGGGGCTGATGTCGGACTGAAATGACATGACGCCATGATGCTCTGGGTGTGAAAACAAGCTGAACATCTGTTAGTCTTTATGGTGCGCAACACGCACAAATGCAAACCCACCCAAAACAGGCATACACACACACATCAAATGTATGTAGAAACACACACACACACGCGCACGTAAACATTCATTTCAAAATGATAGACTTGGGGAATACCTCTCAGTTTAAGAAAATACTTCAGCTATTCCATGGGCCAGTCTGAGCAATATTTGTGAAAATCAACAACATCTATTTCTCAAAGCTATAAACCTGAGAATCAAAGTTTTAATCTGTGATGTCATATTGATGTACAGACTAGGGCTGCAACATTCACAATGAATCTTTGTCGATATAGAATATTTCTCTCAACTTCTACAAGTAATTAAGGTGGGTTTCATTGTAATTGTATCAGTAACTGCAACTGTACTATAGAAAGAGATTAGTGTCAGCAGAGATTGTATTTGAATCCCGTGAATTTGAATTTAGCAAGCTCATATTGAACCGCTGAATTTAAAAAAGTTTTTGAACAAATGAAAAAAAGTTAATTTGTAACGCACAATTAGAAATTAAAGGCAATTAAGGCTTCAACGCCTTGAAATTAAATGTGATTACTATTGAATTTAACTGTTAATTATAATTTCAAATTCCGTTTTCTCAATTCAAATTTTGCAAAGATTTAATCAACAATGTCGGAACAAGTTTTTACTAGTTACAATTTTTGCCCTCACCTCATTTCTGTACTTTCATTAGCTACCTGTCATACCAGTAGTACCAGTACGCTCTCTTCCTCGTTTTGTTTTCCCCACATATGTCAGAGAGCTCAATATGATTTGAGAGAAGTGAATTTAAATTGAGAAAACTGAATTTCAAATTATAGTTAAAACTTAAGCTCGATAAAAATCACATTTCAAACCATTGTATTCTGTTTCTAATTGTGCCTGTTGCATTCAATTTTTTAATTCATATATTCAAAAATATTTTGTTTAATTCAATGGTTCAATATGAAAATTAAATATTAAAATATAATCTCTGCTGGCACTAATCTCTTTCCATACAGTACCTTTATCCCCACAAAAAACTGTGGGCACTGTTGTAGTCACCTTTACCATGTTTACCAGGCAGTGCAATCCCTAGCTGCACGGTAAGCATGACATCAGAGGGAAAGAGAAACTCTCCACATATAGGAAGATACATTTGAATGTTGAAATTCAGTTCTAATCCGCTTTAAAATGTGATTTTGAAACAGATATCCACCCACCTCATTGACCTGGCACCGCCTTGAATTAGAAACAGGACTTGGGTAAACCAGGGAGTTCTCCCCAGTAGTGAATTGACTGCCACATGAATATTGAGGATTTTATTTGAAAATATCACTTCAAATATCAACATTATAAAAGTGACAGGTGGAAATCATTTTCAGAATTACAATCAGATGACTCTCAATGTCAGTTTTTTTTTTTTTTTTGGTGCCATTGTTTTCTTGCTTTGGCATGACAGCAAGCCGACCACTAATTACATTTTAAAACAAAGATTAAACCCAATTGGAGTCAGTAAATTATGGTATTGCGATTCAGATAATATGTTCCTCCTGTTGTTTTGATTATTTTGGTTCTTGAAGTTGTATTACATTTTATTATAGTGAAGTTATATCATTGTGGTGAACATGCCTTCCTACCACCCCATCACAGTCAAACAATATGCTGCGGTGTGAATAAAGAGAATGGTATTTGTGAAGATAAAATTAAGGCTCATATTGTGAGAAAATGACATAAAATTTCATTTTCTAGCTCTGCTGGGTGAAATATTGATAATAGGTGGAAGACAACAGCCCTTATTTATCAGCTGAGTGTACAACCTAATCAGATCTTAAAACTGTGTACTCATTTTTGCACAAAGCTGCTATTCATCAATTCATCTGGGTGGTGCCAGTAAAATCAGACTCCTTTGTTGTCTAAAAGCATAAATGTTCAGCTGGACAGGTGGACAAATGATTATCTGCATGTTACAGAAGAGAGAAAGGTCTTAAATCTGTTGTTTATAATTTATTTCACATATCGAGGTCTGCCACTTCAGTCTCTTTAACAATTTCATCACCGCCCAGAATCAAGACGTCGGACAAATCATACAGAAATTATGACTATCTATTTATACAGAACTAATGTTATTATCCCGAACAGACAATTCTATCTATCATTTAGCTTGTTTTATTTTGGAGGACAGAATCTGGTAGGCCTATCAGTTGCAATGGCATGAGAAACGACCACAGAGCGCTGGGCAGTGCTTGGCTCCTCAAACAGAAAAGCACTATGTAGCTTTCTATAAACTATCACGCAAATCAGACGTTGAAACTATTCGAAGGCTTACACGACAAGTGTGGATTTCATTAGAGGGCACTGCCAAATGTGGGTGTGTTTTTGTGCTCATGAGAACGGGCTTTCCACATTTTGTTCTCATAATCTGAGCAATATTATCAATACGCAAGAAAGTTTGAGAAATCTAATGACACTGGTTTATAAGAATCCTCTCATAATTTTGCAGCGGTCTCAACAACGGCATAATAAATAACAGCCAACGTGTTTTACATGTGCACTGTTAGAGACAAGACTGAAACTGACCATGATTTTGCAGTAGCTCTGCTGATGGACGTGCAAATGTTTTCCTGAATGTCATAAAACAGCAGGAAATCCGCAGTTCCATCCAACATATGTCAATAGCAGGATATGCTTCCTAAATATATGAATATATTAATATTTTTGTTCTTTTTTCGCCATCAAAATGAATTATTATCTATTATGATGCATGCATAATGTTACAGAGGGTCACAGGATAGGTCTGCTTTAAATGTTATATTTCCATGATTGGTTCATTCTTTCCATTTCCTGTTCATTGTGCGAGAGCAAACTCCATTGTCTGTGGCTGGATTCTGCTCGGCCCTCAGAGGGGCCATCCCCAGGGAGCGCTGCATCTTTTATTAATCAGGGGCGCTGCGCCGCAGCCCCGCTTATCTAATTTAGCAGCCCGCCTCAGATGCAACTATGTTGGGCTTGGTGTGGAAAGAGGGGACAGGGGTGTGGGGGTGCCGTTGGGTGTAGATAGGATGGGGGTTGGGGTGCTTCCTTCAGTTTTTCCATACTGTGGGTGATGAAGGGGGGGCTACGAGGGAGTGGGGGAGACAGAGGGGAGGTAGCGACCTATCAGACACCTCGTCACCAAGCTTTAGGACTGAATCACAATACAGCAAATTACCTTCTGCTGACAAGAAAAAATGAGCATGGCCCCCGTATGAAAAAAAATAGGATTGTCAGGAAGAGGTGACACATTGATTGCTTAGTATGCGCATCCAGAAGGCTGGGGTTCAGAGGCGTCCTCCCTATATATATGTAGAAGAGGTGCAGCAGTGCACAGCACAGCCATGAGGGGGAATGAGAAATTGAAATGCCATGTTAGATTGGAGTCCCTTTCTCAAGCCAATCTCCCTAGTCTAGCACAGTCTAGCCCACTCTAGACCAGCAGCACATCATGGCATATAGCTGGGTGTTCACCATAAGGCACCATGTGTGTTATGATGAACACCCAGGCACCCATTACCCACCATACATCACTTTATAGAAGACAAAGTGGTGTTCAATAACTTTACAACATACCGAAATATGCTCAAGTGTAGATATGCATTTTACTCACTCACATACAGAACATATGGACCTGGTAACTCACACACACAACATACATGGGCATAAACTGGTCTGTAGGTGTTTTGTACTTCTTTTCTGGTTCTCTGTGCCCCACTCCCCTATATTGTCCCTCCTCCCCTTTCTCTCTCATCTGTGTCATAGCTCAGATGAATCAGTGTCACCGGTGTTGAGAGCACTTACTGTCAACCCTGGCGCCCCGGGCTACGGCACTGATGGACACAAACTATAAAATATCAGCCCCCTGGGGAGACATCGCTCAAGCACTGCCCCACAGCCCCGAGGGGGTGTGATCTGGTCGCTCAGTGTGTATGTGTTTGTGTGTGTGAGAGTGTGTGTGTGTGTGTGCGTGAGAGTGTGTTGAGACAGAAAGAGAGCAATGTGTTTGTTTGTGTGTCTGTTGTGATCCTGTAAGTATGGCCTAGTGTGTGCAGTCATGTGTACAGTTTGCACACAGTTTGCGTGAGAAGGAGGCAAAAAGGAATGGCTCATGGTAAATATCAAGCTAGAAAAATATATGTTCCTCGTGTCTGAGGATAACTATCTTAGTGTTTTATAAGACTCCTGTTTTATAGACTGCTTTAGAGAGGGAAAAGAAAAAGAAAAAGACAATACTGGGCTTTCTGAGCCATGCTGATTCTCCACAGAGACAACAGTGAGCCTCTCCTGGTCTTTCTCCGTCCTACAAGCTCAGACAGACCACCAAGCCAACCAGCAACCAAGTTCTGTAACTCTGTGTAAGCTGAACTCTATGGGCAAGAACTGAAAACTGAAATCAATCAATCATATCAGCTGATAAGTGGTATAGAACCCCGCACCTCCCATCCCTTCCTGTGTGCTAGCTAGGCATAGGGAGAGTATGAAGCGTCTGCAGGTTTGGAAGATGAAGGAGAGGAGTAAAAAGAGGAGGAAAGGGAGAGAAGAATCCTTCCAGCCCCCTGACTGCAAATCCCCCACCCTGCACGGGTCACTGGGCTGCTATCCCCTGCTTTTAGATCTGCAAGGTCAAGAACGATGCCTCTCTGCCTTTTTGTGTGTATGTTCGAGCGTGTGTGCCTACGTGCATCCATGCGTACAATTGCATGTGTGGGTTTATGTATGCCTATGTGCACATCCTTATGAGAAATATAGGAAACATACCAAAGATACGTAGTCGGATATTTCCTCCGATGACACATTCTACGGAAGTAGAAGAAAATCATCTATGTAGATACAGTTGTCTCTTAACTTAGCTTTACAATATCTCCAAATATTGACTATTCATTTACACTGTCTGCTGTCTGTTGCTGCTTGATTCATCTAATAGAGCTATATTAACAGGGCTCCTTTGAGATTCAAGGACAAAGGCACTGAGAGGGAAAGGAAAGGAAGGGAAGTGTAATGTGAGGATGAGCCTTATATTCCATTGTACTCTTGCACATTACTTTGTTACTGGAGCTACAGTTTTGGGACTTCTTGAGTGGCCTGGAAGAGCACATGAATGTAAATGGATAAAATCAAAGGCAAATCACTGATTGCTATTTCCCTTCCCTTTCTTTTCCTATTTTTTTTCTCAGCTCAGTGCCATAATGGAAGAGCCATGAGTCCTAACATAAGAATCGTGTGATCAAAAACAGCTAGTCTTGCTGCCTGGCAGGTAAATGACAGAGGACCACAAACAAAGTCTGTTGTGTTTGATCAAACATATTCACAGCTAGGGATTCAGAATTACCACCAATCAATAACAATTGTCATGGATGTTGTTTATGGACTTTTACTGTCATTAGACCTGTCCAATTTGTAGATCTCGCTGGATCTACAGTCTGTATTTTAATTTATTACCAATAGACATATAATATGCATGTTTGATGAAATCCTAGCAGAAAGTGCCCTACTCTATAGGTTTGGGTTGAATAAAACAGCATCACATTACTGAAGGACAGCTTGTCCAAACAAACCGCTGTGATAGTGCAGTAGATCCCAACTCTGATATCCCTACAGTCTTCAGATCTGCCTGAGCCAAGGTAAGATGAGGGCAGTTTCCAGAGCAAAAATATTCAATATAGCATGATATAATACACAGAAGCCTGATAGTTAGTACAGTTTATCTCGATAGACGTTGTGTCCAATCGGAGAGTTGGGGACTGAGTGATTGAGAGGGGAGGAGGGGGACTTGAGACTCCTGTAACAGTCACTTAAGTTAAGCACTAGTTCCCTGTGCCTATGTCTGCTAGGCCTGCCGCCACACAGTAAAACTCATCTATAATTTGTGATGAGTGTAATGCCATCTCCACTTCATGATTATGTGATATTCTTCACCTCCACCATAGCCAATGAAGCCAAGAGCTGGCAGTCTTAATGAGGTGCCTCAGAGTTCAGCTTGGGGGAAGGAGACGTAGAAAGACGGGTATATGGAAAGAAAAGGGGAATGGGAGGATGGGGAGAGCAGGTCTGCACTTAAGCAGGCTAGATAAACTGATAATCACCACATTAAGAGATAAATTTCACTCTGAGTATGTGTTTATGAATTATGATCTCAATAAACGATTTGATTGAGAGTATAGTGTGCTCAAAGCCAAAGATTTTAAAAATCTATTGAAAAGTGGCGACCACAAGCCGGATGGCACAACTCTTTCTAATGAGACGTGGTCACAATAAAAACAGTGAGAGAAAGTCATTAAGTCCCTGCCCAGCGATACAGACCCAACACCACTCGTTAAGGAAAGCATGACATCCTGGTTTTGTGGAGGATTATGTCCACCAGGGAGATCCCCTGAGAGAGCCCCTCACACTGATTTTCAGGGAAGAGCACTGCTGTGCTCTTATGGTTGCTCTGGATGTTATGAATAAGTAAATAACAACATTTTTCCAGTCGTTTAATCTCTGAGCACTGCAATTAGTAAGTCTGTAGTTTGTGCTGCCTTTTTTCTGTCCTTATTATTGTTATTGAAATGTCACGCTCTTATTTAGCTCCAGGATGAATAATAAATAAGCTGTAATTACTGTCTTGAATGAGCTGACGGCTTGGATGGGTCAATGGTAAAGGGAGAACAACCCCCCCACCCCATATCATCATCTCTTACTTCCCCCCTTTTCCCTCTCTTTTTCTCTCTTCTCCTTCTTCTTCTTCTTCTCTCTCTCTCTTTAATTGGATCTTGTAATTAGTTTCTCTGATGGATCTGGGAGGTCTGAGGCATCCTCTGCAGCGTTCATTAGTGTTCTTGGAGGAGGGGGCAGCTTTTTAAAAGCTCTGCCTGCTCTGTCCCTCACATGTCATAACACTAGACATGAGTCTGGCCCAATACAATAAGAGCACCACAAGAGTCCAGCCCAGTTCAGGTTAGCCTACACCGCCACGCACAATAGCATAACACCATTGGGCCTCGGACAGCAAAGAAGAGGAAAGAGGGATTACTAAGGGGAGTTCCTGTATATTACACATGGAAATGTACACTGTATTTCATCATCAGTCCCTTTATGAGAAATTTTGTATGGGTGTACTGTAGCCAAGGGAGCCACATAAAGGCACAGACATACTGTATATAAAAAGCCTATGTGATCATGGTTAGCACAGTGACAAGTTAAGAGATTTTCATTTCTGTCTTTTATAGAAATTGAAAGACTGCCAGACACATCTAGACAGTACATGGCTGCTTGTAACAGTGTGATCTGAAATCTGAAGTAAAAATGTCATTTGGCTTACTATTAGAGAACTGACCAGGCTCTACACATTCTTTTTTTTAAGATGCACACAAACACGCATGCATACGTGCGCGCACACACACACACACACACACAATGTTCAGACCTATAATATACAACCCCCCTCTAGCACCCCAACACCCTTTCCCCCTTTCCCTCCCCACCCTCCGCTGGCCAGGCTACACTAGACATCTCTCCCTAATCAGCAGCCTCGTCTCGCTCAGACTGGTTGCCATAGTAATATGCTGGCTGGTCGACATGGCAACCACTCTGAGGTCCACTATTAAATGATGAAGAGAGGAGGGAGGGATAGGGAGAATGGAGAGGGGGAGAGAGAGCGAGAGAGAGAGAGAGAGGGAGAGAGAGAGAGAGAGAAAGATAGATAGAGACGGAGAGGAAGAACAGGAGAGACAGCAAGAGACAGAGAGAGACTGTCCAAGATGGCGGGGGTGGGGTAAAGAAATATGGAAGAGCACGAAGGGGGAAAAAAAAGCATAGAAAAATGAGTACAAGGAGAGCGATGAGGGAAGGGAGGGGTAGCTGGAGGAGATAGAGAGCATCGGGAGTGCTGTCTGAGCTACCTATTGCATTGTACAGTATTTGAAGCTTCTGATATGTGTCGCAACAATGCCATTAACCTAATGTATGACGTCATTTACTTAATGCCTTACACTTATAAATGTATACACATGAAAAATGCATGTGCAGCTTGTCCTAATCTAGATAAAAGATCATAAACTAATATCACGTTTTAAGAGCTACTTATATTATTATTGCCAATATGCATCAGACACACCTGAAAAAAAAAGATTTAAAGAAATTAATATTTATAAAGTATAAAGGTTTTATGGACTGCAGACCCATAATAATGATCAGCGACGGCATGTGAAAACTTTATGTTAAAAAAAGACAAAGGGGTTGTCATTTGTAGTCACGTTACTTCTCCTTTGATTAAGTCTCCTGCGGGACAAAGGGTGGGAGCAGTCACAGTGTATACGGTTTCCACAACAATGAAAACAGTACACTTTAAATAACGCTACTTTCCGGCAGCATCCTAAATCTGTTTGTACCCCTTATGCATTAAAAATGTTTGGTACCTCTCTCTCATTCTGCTTGATATGTCAGACCGGATGGAATACGTAAAATGTGTCTGTAATTTCAAACTACAGCACAGGCCCAGCGGTTTCTACAGCCATTCTGTCATTGTGCCATCACTAGTGCACTCTTTCTGAACTGAAGTGAGAATTCACCAGGGCACACATATCTCTGTGTGTCTCTATTGCTATCAATCTCTCTCTTTCTCCATCTACCTCCATCACTCTTTCCTTACCCCTACCCCTATCTCTCTAGCTCTCCCCCCCCCTTCCTCTAACTGTCTTTCTCTCCTCTCATTTTTTATTTGCTCCTCACCTATATCTTTGTGTCTCCTGCTACTACTCTGCATTCTTTTTTTCCTTTTATCACAGACCCTATTCTTTCTCTTTGACTGGAACTCACTGTCTCCCTGGATGTCTGATTCTTTAATGAATGAAATGCCATTCCATCAGGATGCCACCACAGTAGCCACACAAAATAGCATTTGTTGCCTTGTGCGTGAAATTCCTTTATGAATTGGAACCCTCTCTTTTTCCCCCGGAGCGTCTTATGAAAGATAGCTAATTGCATGTCCACATTGTGCCGTCAGTCCCTGCTTCCCTAGCACACCATTCAGAGGCAATTAAAGTGAGCTTAAACAGAGTAAGAAAGTGCGTCATCCTCTTAATGCAATTAAGGACGTGTGCACACAAACATACAGTAATACCCTGGAACACAAAAACAGGAACACATAGAGAGAACACAGAGAAAAGGCAAGCGGAAAAGGTTAATTTATTAGGCAACACGAGCTCTTGGCCGGGCCTCATCCTCTGTGACAGTGTCTTTCAGAGTCTGGGTTTGGGCCCAAAAGTGGGTTGTGTGAAGGGTCTCAGTGGGGGGAAATGGCTAACATGTATAAAAACTAAAAAAAATTAAAAAAAAGATAGATTGTATTCAATTCAGAGTTTTAAATACTGTGAAATGCTCTGTAGAATGATAAAAATGTAGATGCTGCTGAAAAATGCTGTGCATTTTTTGTACACTTTCTATCTCATCCACTGTGTAGCCCCACAGTGATTATATGCTTGTACGTGTATACTTTATACCTGAACATCAGTCTTACGCTATATTAGTGATTTTTACATTTATATTGGTTGTTGTATGTGTTATACCTGTCTGATTTTTATGGGCATACTGAGGGAAATTACTAACAACTTTGGCTAAAACTGCAACCAAATTTTCAATCTTGAATCATTAATCTGGAAAAAAAAAATAGTATCCAAAGCCATTGGCTATGTTGCCAAAGGCTTCCCAAGCCCCTGAAATATACAGTAAGGTAGGCAGAATAAAAATATTATAGGCTAGTCCTGTAGGTTAGTAGTAGGATCAAGTTTGATAAATGGGCCCGCAGAAAAGCTTGCAATATCAGTTCTGGTTTGGAATATTATTTTCAAGTAATACACAACATACACAAGCATACACAGACAAACCTTGCACATATGCATACAGGCACAGGCAAGTTTAAATGGCAGAACTCTGGTCTGACACACAGATTACTTTCACTGTAACACTCAAAGTGTTCCAACACTTAAGCCCAAGCCTCTGACATCCGTGATTACAAGCTCTAGATGATCAATTAAAATCAGCCAAGGCTTCATTACAACAGCCGGCCAGTCTACACTTAAACCAATTTGAGAAGTGAATAGCTGCTAGATGTGGGGCAATTTTGCCCGTGCAGATGTCTTGTTATTTATGGGCAAGCCTTGCTTCCACTCGTCCCTTCTCTCTGTGGTGGTGGAGGAAGTTAATTTGAGTTTTGGCGGCAAAGTCGTTTCACAGCCCCTCTTTAGACAGCTGGGGAAGAGCTTTGGGAATCTCACCACTCATTTCTCTCACTTTAGCATCTCATCTGGCAGCCTCATCTCCTCAACAGCTTCATTAATATTCTGTGGGCCAGCCAACCACAGCCAGCCCAGGCCAGAGCAGGCCAGGCGGTGCCCATTCTGTGGATAGGTTAAACAATCCAACACTAGAGGAATTGGAAATTTCAAAATGAATATACTGAAAATGTCAATTCTGCAGTTTAAGGCTCCTTGTGCTCACTCTGTTTTACTCTCTCTCTGTCTCCCTCTCTCTCTCTTTCTCCCCCCCCCTCTCTCTCTCTCATACACACACACACACACGAATACACAAGCATTCTCAAGGAAATAACTATGCTTCTCTCCCTTCACACAGGCCACAGGCACCAGTATGCACACAGTGGTATCTTTTGTTAGACATGGGGGCTCCATAATTATTATTGATCTGCCCATTATGGTGTATTACTCACCAATTGAATTTCCCTAAATTTCAAGTCAAGTTCATTGCTTAGGAAGGACCTAAACTGAGATGTCTAGCAACACATCTACCTAATACCATGATACCATGGAGTATGGAATGACCAGACTGCATCTGCCACCACGTCACCATTACACACATAGAGTATCCAGATGAGTATGTAAGCACACGCACACGCACACACACACGCACACACACACAAACGTGATTTTTTCTGAGTTTAACTGTGACGTAGCAATTTCACACATAGAATTCCAGCTGTGGGAGACAAAAAGGCTTTAGGCTTCAGTGTGGCCATAAGAGCATGTGGTCCCATATTAAGATGATGTTTCGGTACCGTGAAGCCTATTAGAGCAATTTCACCTCAGAATTTTTGTTTTTTTTCAAGACATAATAATACATATCCTTGTGCAACAGAATTATAACTTGCTCAACATCATCCAAGGTTTTAAACTTAGAAGAAACAAACACAATTTAGAAATGTTTTGTCCATTTCCATATACATGTGTTTAAAAGTGCAACTACAATGCTTGACTTATCAAAAATGTGAAGTTCCCTTAGGACTTGTGTGTAAGTGTCCTGAAGTACTAACATTTCCTGAAAAAAATATCACTATGGGGTGATCTAAATTTATTGACATGAAATTAGTGATTCTTTGATATGCAACTCAAGTTAAATTAAAAACAAGGCAAATACTGTCTTCTATGTTATACATTGTAGTCTTTGCAACACATTACAACAGAGGTTGTGACAGTAATATAGAAGATGCAGTGAAACTTTCACATCTTTAATCTGTACTAATTGTTTTGCATTTTTCCCCCTCATTAAGTAATTATTCTGTTCACTACAGCCTTCTGACTTCATAAATTAGTTATATAAATATGTGACACAACTTCAATCAAAGTTGCCCATCCCTGATAAAAACCTTTACTAAAATAGTAAGATCTCACAGTGCTTAATAAATTTAATCAATATAGAAATTGACTACAAAGACAGAATTGGGTAGCAGCTGGATGATAATCTGATGTTCTTTGGCATCAGTCTGAAAGCATCTTTAAGACTGTGACACATCCCTAAATAGTTCCGGAAAGTACAGCTCATTCACTACAATATACATGCATAAGAATTGATCCAGCATGCAGTATATAGAAATAAAAGGAAGATGCAACTGAAAATGACTTTTGCATTTTCAAAAAAAAATCTAGATGTTGCCTCTTGCATTCATTGGACAGATCAATTTATGATCAGGCTTGTGTCGTGTACAGCACCTTGGACATGCACAGTTATACAGCCAGGAGACCATGTTTATACAGATTCAATTACAAAGAGCAAACAAAGAAAGCTCTTGATAGGCCAGTATAATACAAAAGTTCAGCAAGGCCTGTGACAGTGGCCTGTTCATTAATGCTCACCAGCACCTTTTACTCTGAGATCAAAGCTTCAGATAGAGACAGGAATGCAAAACAGAACAGGTCAGCTCTCCTACATTGAGCAGGCATGCCGACCCGTGTGCTGTACGTTTTGGAAACAAGAATGTGCGTTCAGCTGGACTATAGGGACATTTGTTTGTACTGTCAGAGAGCAGGCCTCGGCTGCGGCCACATGCCCCAGGGGGCAGCGGCTCTCTGTGGCAGAGGGGGCATGCTATCTGTGCGGTGCATGGAGGGACCCAAAGGCAGAGACAGTGACCCTAAGGGTGCTTACGGCTCTCTTCAATTAGTACCCAGCTGCGCCTCCCCAAGCACACCCCTCTCCTCACGCAATTAAAAATTGGCCAATTTATTAGACCCCCAGAGTTCCTGTTTCCACTAGCCTGAACCCCTGATTTTCCTCTCCTTTCCCTCCCAAATCCCCAGCCCACACTCACAGTGCTCTTCTCTGGACTGGGGTATTCTCCATTTAAATCATTTCTGCAAATATTAATGAGAAATCAATCATGTAAGTTTAGCAAATAGTTAATTATTGCTGGGTTGCAGATTGATCTGCAGGGGAGAGCTGGCAGTTTGGTATTGACTTTCTGTTTCCTTCATCTGAGATATACAGTGAAGAAACAGAAGAAGAAGAAGCAGAAGAAGAAGAAGAAGAAGAAGAAGAAGAAGAGGAGGAGAAGGGAAAGAGAAGAGGAAGGAATTCATCTTGGGCAAATATTATAATATACAATGGGCGATACATAATATATAATGGGAAATATATAATATATAATATATAATCGAATGTTTGAATGAATTGAACATCTGCATAAATACATGTATGTACGTAGATAGAACCTTTAATAGGTTCAGTTATGTTATTGATTCCTTTATAATTGGACTTAAAAATGGAGAAGCCAGATTATAATTATCCACAGACAGATAGAGAATCATACAGCTAAAGTTCTTTTCACACTGCAGTTTGCCCAGGGCTACACTCTAGACCTTTTGTAGTCCTGGGCAAACTGGGCTCTAAGCCCCGGGGCATTCTAAAGAGGGCTGAATCTGAATTTGCCCCGTCCCTGGACGATCCTGATGTTAGCCCAGAGCTAGCTAGCACTGCTGGGTTAGCAGTAGTATTCTAGAACTTAGCCCCAAAATAACAGATTCAATACTTAAAGGGAATATATTGGCCTTAAACTAGGCTAAAGGATAATCATGGACTGGAACATACAGAGTAAAAAGCACCTAAAGGACTGACTTGTTGAGGTTCAGATACGACTGGTGCAGTACGACTACTGGAGTAGTAATGACTACTTTGTTAGTTTAGGTTTTGCAACAAAAATGCATGTGTGTGTGTATACTCTCTGCAGTGAAACATGTTATTACAGATTATTTACTGGTTTGAAAGTTTTATCAAACCTTCTTTCAAAGCCATTGTAACAGAGAAAATTAGATGAGAGATTACAAAATGTCACTGAGAAGAAACATTTGCAACTCTGTATTAATACACATGCCAGATGCAGAGAGAAAAGAGCTGCTACACACTATCTAAAACCTTGTTCATCACAATTTGCTTTGTAAACAGAAACCTAAACACCCATGAATTTAATCTTTCATAAGGGTACTGCAACAAATAATGATAAAGATCAAAACAAGCAGTTCTTTCATTTTATGGAAAGGCAGACTCCCAGTATGATTTAGTAACAAGTACATCTAAGAATATGCACTGATAGCATTCAAGCCCAGACCAAAGAACCTAGAGGCTATACATCTCTCAAACGTTGGAATACAGTTGAGTAAAGAGTTCGAGGATACTCCTCCTAATACTGCTATGGATGACTTCTTTTAGTTGCTTTCCAAAGATATGCCACAACACTCCCAACAACAAATGGACAGTAACAGAGCAGACATCTATTCATAGCTGCCTCAGAATGAGCTACTTGACTGCAGTGGGGGCTTTGCCACCTCTGTTATTCAGCCAGCACAGCCACCATCACAACCCATTCTGACACCAAATGTAAAGTCCAACTGCCCTCCAAATCCCTCCCAATTATAAAAGGTCCTTGAGTTGCTGTTTTGCCCCTCTCTCCAGCTCCTGTCTGATTACTGAGTGTGGGGCGAGCAGCGCAGGCAATCAGCCGCAAAGCGCAGAGGACCAAGAGGACTGAAAAAAAAAAATAAAAAACACAAATCCAAAACACTGCAAAAAATAAACTAAAGGGGGACTTCTGGACCGCAATTACAGGCCATCCAGCCAGGCCTCTGCTCCAGCACTCAAGAGCTGCCGTGATTTCCGACAGAAAAGGTTATTAGTTTTTATTGGAGGAAATAGATGCTGGGTGGCTTTAAATGGCACAGTAATGCGTGGGGGCTGGAGGGAGGCCTCCTGACCCAGGTCTCCCAAGGGTCCCATTGCGCTGCCTGAGGGACACACAGAAGCCATCACACACCCTCTTCTCCTTCCCCCAGCCCTTGTGCCCTAGAGCTCATGCTTGAACCCCAAGCCAATGCACTGGTCTTTGGCCTTGAACGCAACCTGGACACCCACCCCCTCTTCGTCTTCTGTCATCCCCTCAAAACACAAGAGCAGTTACTGCTGATTTTTCTATAGCCTTGGCTTCTTCCTCTGTCCTGTCTTCATGGATGACAATGTCTGTAATACATTATGTCATTTTCTCTGTTTTCATATTTCATCTAACTGAAGTTTCCAGCTATTTTAAGACCTTTTCTTGGAAAATGGTGACATTTTTAGGGATAAAATCATCTGTAATTTTGAAACATTGAGTAATGAATATGAAGTAATAACTTCATTCATTTTGAAATGAAACCATTAATTTTTTCTTCAGGAAAGAATAAAACATGTTTAAATTACAATGTGAGTGAAGCCCAAGTGTTCAGTGGACATGGTTACAAATTCAATAATCCACTCACATGGATATTCTGCCTCATAAATTTTATCATTCCATTTGTGTGCACGTGTGTGTGTGCACGTGTGTGTGTGTATGTGTGTGTGTGTGTGTGTGTGTGTGTACGCACGCATGCACTATGCCTACAACATAGCAGTGGCACATGTGAAAACATTTTCAGTGAGTGTGGCGGCTGCGTGTTTGCTTGGCTCGGTGTAATGACTGCCTGCATATTTCCTGTCACGAGCACGTGTGTCTGCAGCTCCGGGAGGAGGAGAGAAGTATGGGACCATATTTGCCTTTGTGCTCTGCTGCCAGTGTGTGTACTCTGCTGTGTGTGACGTTAGTTCAGAATGTGTAAGCTATGATCTGCCTGCACCAGATGAAGTGTTCTTTACGGGCGTCGGCGTATCAATGTCCGGTGATGGGCAGTAATCACAAACGTATGCTTTTATCAGGTGACCAGCCGGGGGGAAATATAGGCAGGATATGTTTTTCAGATGTTTTCATAATTTTAGTATTATACTGTGCATATGATGTAGCATTTCAGTCACTTAGGTGTGTAAAATGCAATTACTTTGATTCTGAGTGTGTGTCAGAATATGTCATTGTATGTTAATGCAGATAATATGTTAATGTTTTCCTGTGAGTGCATGTGTGTGTGTGTGTTTGTCTTCATTGTGCTTCCTGGCCATACTCTCCTCTCCTGCTCATCAGTATTCAGGGCAGGTAGACTCCAGCACAGACCCACGGCTCAGTAACTAATGGAGGGGCTGATGGGAGCCTGATGACGACCACAGGGCCTTTTGTACACACACACACACAGACACACACACACACACACACACACACACACACGTACTGTGCACATACAAACACAAACACTATGGTTATTTCCAACCACATCTGGACCCATCATGCAGCACTAGTAGCCAGGTAAATTAATTACATTGACCATTTAATATTGCTAGGTTTTTTTTTTTCTTTAGTGCGCAAGGGATGCAATTTGATCAATTTTGTCATCTTTCTGAGTTATTGAGCAAGCAATTATAGCGTGAGGCATCATCCTCTACTGCCTCCGTTGATTTTGCTGCTGCTGTTGTTGCTGTTACTGCTTAAATTTCTGCCTTTAATTGCCTCCGCTACCAACTTTTCCAGCGAACCACTGCCCCTCTAAGTTGATTGCCAGGAAGTGCAGGGAATTAGAAAATTAATGTCACACCAGGGTCAGTGCATTAGAGTGGCACACACATAAACTAGGACAATGTGTTTGTTCTGTCTATAATATTACAAGTAACTGTGGCACAGACTTTTTTTACGCTGCTGTTGAAATAAATTGTGGTTTGCATATTTTTCTGCATTAGGAATAAATTTGCTGCATATTATTCCTAGCACTGCTGCAAATCACAGAGAGTTATAACTGGACACTGGTGTTGTTAATAATAAGCGAAAAGATTTGTGGAGGAAGGAATCAAAGAGCTTGGCCCAAAACACCTAGAAACTAGAACTATGAAAAGAGTCGTGCACCAGGTCACTCAAGTCAAACATGTAGAACTTAGGACTGCGACAACACTCCCTACAACCTGACTTCACAGCTCTCTTTCATGTGCCGGCATGCCTGCTCCCGTCCCCTCCTCTCCTGTCCTCTCATGTCCCGTCTTGTCCTCTCCTCTCATATCTGCTGCTCTTCTCTCATCTGCCGTTCCTTTCCTTTCCTTTCCTTCCCTCTCCTCTCCTCTCCTGAGCCTGGGCCATAGAGCTGACAGCCTGTGACCTAGGAGCCTCCAAGGCTCCCAGGGAGTAAGGTAATGGGCCCAGCCCCGGCAATGCACGACACTCTTGGCACTCGTGGGGCCGCCGGCAGCTTTGATCCAGTAGCCCCTACTTGGGTCTCCTGACGCCTGGTGAGGAAATTCATAGGAACAACTGGAAGAGGCCTGTGTTTATTCAGCTCCTTTTAATGAGGAGGGAGAGGGATTATCGGGGGCCTGGATCTCCCCAAAAAAACACAAGGAAAGAAAACTGCTGCTCCTTCCAGATGTTGTTCTATCACCGGCCACTCCAAAAGAATCCGAGAGGGAGAGAGAGAGAGAGAGAGAGAGAGAGAGAGAGAGAGAGAGAGAGAGAGAGAGAATTTGGTATGCAAGAGGGAGAACTAGTGGTCGAAAGGAGAATTTCCTGGTGTTTTCTCTGTTCTTCAGTGTCCAGATGTGGGAGCTGGCCGGTCTGAGCCCAGAGGAGAGCAGCCGCCCCAGCGCAGTGGGGGAAGTTGGGGGCTCTAAGAGGGAGCTTGCAGACGTGTTTTTTTGGGGCTAGAAGGTGTAAGTTACCACAGCTCTCAGGCATAAGCTTTACTTTAAGCAATTTGTGCTGTCTTAAGGGGAAAAAGAAGCTATTTCCTGAGCCAGTAATACAACCTCTAATGTGTTATTTTTTCTATGTTTTACACATAGCCTCATTGTAATCCTAATTAAAGCAGTGAAGCAAGTGACGTGGGAACAGACGTATGAGGCCTGTCAGTCTCAGGCACAGAAACAGAAGCCTGATCCACACATGGCGTTCTATATGACTACAGGTGGTGGAAAGATGGAGGAGCCCCAGTAATGGGGCCAACACCACTCTACCTGTGGACACCAGGCAGAGTCAGTCTGGCTGAGTGACCAGCTCTTGTCTAGCTCTTGACCCTGTGCCAGAAGACTGACCAGATCAATACGTCTCTCTATTGTCAACTCATTGAGGAGGGGATTACGGGTCGGCCACTGGTCACAGATCCTCACACACAGAGGGCAAAGGTCAGTCTGCGCAGTACATTTACATGTGGTCTCCACACATACATATCAGACCTTGTTAAGAGTATCACCTGAGGTACCAGCCCCCTATGTAGTGCAGTCTGTGGGTGAATGTCCCCAACCCATCCCCTCATCCCTCATCCTTCCTCTCTTCCTCCCAATCTAGAATCAGCCTCTGTCCTAATCGACACAGCCAGACCGGCCTGGCCCTTGCCCTCTGACCCTGCTAACCCCTGCAGGTTCAAGGCCAGGCCAGTGATAGGTGGAGAAACAGGTGTCCACCATGTGTTTGTGCGTGAGAAGGCTAGTGCTGGACCATATGACAGCTTAAGCAGAAAGGATAAGCTTACTAAAGAGCAACAAGCAAACATGCTGGAAATAAAAGGACTCTGCAAGGGTTGCCTCTATCCATGTGAGCATATTCACAAAGAACCACACTGCCTGTGTGTGCACGTGTGTGTGTGTCTGTGTGTCATCTATGTGCGTGCGTGCATGCGTGCATACACACACACACAAATTATTGATTGTGTATGTGTGGTAATATACACAATATAAAAGTCTACTTCACAGCCATAAAACTACACTTGATTAGATTAATGAATTAAACAAAATAAAACACAATTTCATTGGTGCTGATTAGTAGAACTGCTCAATACAGATAACTAATTAGGAAGGATTGCTTGAATTGTCTGTTTGTTATATTATTTAAACCATCATGAAATTACATCATAAGAAAGGCTTGTATTTGTATAATTACTAGCTTGCATTAAAAGCAGTAGAGCTCTGACATAAACTATTTAAAATGCTGAACTTAATGAATCTGTATCTCAGATGGCAATGAACAAGTCATCAGTATAAAGATAGAACAATTTAATCAACCATCATTACCCATATGATAGCTTGTGAGGGCAAGTTGCTTGCTTGCTTTCTATTCTTAATTATACGATTTAGATCATTGCACACTTCAGTGATAATACAAAGTCAATTGAATATTTAGAAATAATAATTTGTTAAATTAGTAATATCAGCACTGCTTTAAGCAGTTTGATTTGAACACTCATTATTAAAATATAACATATTAAAATACATCTTTCAGTGGGCTGATTAAAAACTGTAAAATGCATTAAAATGTTTTACATTAACAGAATTTAATATACACTCTAATCATTTGGCTTCTTAGGATTGATACTATAGGAGACCCTTTTTCAATGTTGAACCTTTTTTCAGAGGTCATGCTTGAGGCTTGCTTGAGGTCATGTTTCTACCTAGAACTCTTAATGTATAAGAAAACAGGAAAGAAAAATACAATAATATACCACATGACCATAACGTGCACTGACTCTACTCTTCAGATCTGAGAAATAATCCATTTTGCTGAATCCCCTTGTAACGTTTGGGATGCTGCATGTTTTTAATTTTATTTTTGTTCTGCTCACAACAACACTTTCAAATTCAACACAATCACACATCAGAATGAGTTAGAGTCACTGAAATAAAACTGAGGATGAACAGTTGTTCTGACTGTGAATCGTTCAGACTAACAGGAAAAGGTTTCATTCAAAAAATGTTACCCTCAAGAACCTTGCCAAGGTCTTTTTTGAGAAGAAAGGGATATGGTTTTGAAAGAATGGGATGTGTGGATGCGGCGGCTATATCCATACTGTAATGACATTCTGCACATCCTCTCTCATGATGGACAATTTACACACTAACTCTGCACTTGATACGTCCCTTCTCCAGCCAAATACTCCGAGTTTGTTTGGAGATTATATCTATAAAAAACAGACTTTCCTCTAAAATGCCTTTCTTGCTCACGGTGAAACTACAGTGAAGAAAAAATGTTTCAAGGAAACACTTACCAACTGTTGCTGTAATGTAGAGGAAGCTTCCTTCACAGTCCTGCAAGACATTAAGAGAAGAGCATCATTATCCACAGTCTTCAATCAAATATCCTACCATTCAATCAATCTTCTCTAAGAAAACACAAGTAAACCACAGGTCTCACTGTTCATATTGGTGTATTAGCATTCCAATTCATGCCCTTTTGTCAACATCCTTCTTACTGACCAATAATGTCTGGCCCAAGGCTACACTTAGCTTGCAACAAGGCCTTATGTATGAACTGAAAAAGGCTGAATAATCTGGCAAATGAAAGACAGCCATTATCATCATATTGTTCTTTTGCACTCATCTCTGTCTGCAGGCTGTGGGCTGTTTGTTATGAAGTTATATTACAACCTGAGGGCTAGAAAAGGACACCGCTCAGACATGATATGCATAAAATACATAAAAGACATTTCTCAACAAGAGGGAAAATCTCAACCTTGAAATCTCAACCTTGAAAATAATTTCCTTTCTCCCGTCTTTTATTATCAAATAACTATTGACAGCTTTGCAGATTTGTCAGTGCACAATACACTATGGTTTAATTTTGGTGAATAAGCCAGGGCTTAGAGATACATTTGGAACATAATTGCTAGCCTCACACTGGCAGGAGAAACACTGTGCCTCAAGATACTATGAGTAAATAACAAACAAACAAATTAATTAATTAATAAATAAACACAAAACATATTGGGTCCACCACAACAGACAGAAATTCATTTACAGTATTCCCCAGAGTACTGACATTCAAACATTATATTAGTATTAGTAATGCTGTGCTAAAGCCAACGCTTCCCGGTTTCTCTGTACAGTACGGTGAGATGATGCCCCAGCCTCAATCAGCCCTTAACCCCTGCCCTTAGACAAGGTAAAGGCATCCATTCCCCTGACTCCAGGTCAGTGCATAAGCTTGTATTTTTGGATGGCTGCTGCCGATTGTGTATGCACTTTAATAAGCAGGCTGCAGGTCAGGCAGATTTATAGGCCCATGGCGGGGTGGAGGGACCGGACTCCCTTGGCCTCCAGCTTCCCTCTGCGCCATTACGCCAGAGTGAGATATAGTGGGATATTGATCCCAATGCCACTTCATTTCGCAATAACTATTACACGATATTCTCCCGGGCTGCGCGTGGCTCCTGATTTATGCTGCCTTGCTATTTACATTAGCAGTAAGTGTTTTTCTATACCAACTGAGGAGGGTCTCACAGCCACACCAATGAGAACACTCACATTCCATACCATACACCATACCTGTCCCCTTGCTGTTTTTAAAATGCACCATCGCCTGCTAGGTGAGTAGGTGTAGATACAGATACAAAGTGCAGAATACATCCCTGCCTTCATTACAGTTGTGTGATTGACCTTGAGGCAATGTTATTCTTTTAGAATACCCTATACTTCTTTACAATAGTGTTGAGAGTAAGCACATACAAAAAAAAACCTGCTTGTTCACATCCCCTCTTTATGAGGCACTGATATTGAGGGAGATGTTTTGGACTTATTTCATAGTGTTGATGAGAGAGAACTGAGGATTTTTCCACTTGCTGATAGAAGAAGTGTCCTGTCAGCATATAGATAGAGATCGAGATAGAAATCACTGCTGCTGCTATATGAAAATAAATTCTTTGATAGGGGAAAGCTATACCATTTGATAGGGGAAAGCTATAGCAATGGGTGAATGTTAATTTTGCACCAATTTGCACCAACTCCATGCTGCTGCATACTTGTATTTAAAACAGCCTGGTTAAAAAGAATTACATTTATCCAACACATCAAATACATTAAATCTGAAATTAGATGTAGCTGCTAAAAACATTCCAGTTTGTACCTACAGTGAGTGCCAGAATTCTGATCGAGACATTGCTATTAACATTATGCTATGTATTACTATTTCCCCAGAAATACATTTAATTGAATGTTGCCACTTTGGAAAACATATAATGTGAAATACATTGTTGTCACGATCAGGATAATTGGGTTAAGGGGTCTGGGCCTCCTGAGCCTGCATTGTCACCAGCCAACATAGTGTACACTGGAGCTGGGCCCTTGCCAAAGTGGCTTCCCTAGGAGTGCCAGGCTGGTGCTGAGTGTTTGTTTACACAGAGAAGGAAGCTGTATCAGTGGCAGAGCAGGAGACATGAATGGGGGGGGAGGGGGTGGGAGATAGACACATATAGCGCTGACATTCCCACAGGCGGCCCCCACAGGAGGCAGCGGCGCCTCAGATGCCGTCACCGCTACATTGTGCCACAACAGAAAACAAAAGGACTAATGACCCTTAATTGCTTTGGAGCTGTTTAAAATCAGATGGGTGTCGCCTAAGCTGCAGTATGTAAATCAAATCCCCCTCCTCGTTCCTCTTCCCGCTCTACCCCCTAAGCTCTCTCCCCTGGCACAATCAACTCTTTTTCTACATAAGGGGGCGGGCAGCTGAGCAGGCTCACTGCCAAGTGAGGGGAGCTGGCAAGCGTGGTAATGTGCAGACACTTGTTGCTACAATGCCTGCCTGTTACGCCAGCACATGGCAGAAGCGGGGTAGCTGAGGAGGCGTGTGTGAGGAGCAGATGGGCATCCTATAGCCGCCACGTGCTGCCATATTAAACATGGTGGTAGAAAAGGAGCACGCTCTGCTCTCGTCTTTCAAAGCTGGCAGCCTCTGTGTGCCTGCCCCATTCATTAATAGGGTCCATTCATATGCAACACTTAGTTTGATTGTACACAAATGCCCCATTGGGGAGGAGAGGGATTGGTTTGTGAATGCATGCGAGTGTGTGTGTGTGTGTGTGTGTGTGTGTGTGTGTGTGTGTGTGTGTGTCAGAGAGAGAGAGCGAGACAGAGAGAGAGAGAGAAAGAGAGAGAGACAGCAGGCGTGTGCGTGTGCGTGTGCGTGTGCGTGTGCGTGTGTGTGCGGTTGCATATGCTTGTTTGCAAATGTGTTTGCATATGTTTGAAAGTGACAGAGAGTTTGATCAGTGTAGGTTTGAAGGGACTGTATTTCATGAGTTTGTGTTGGAGGTTAAGTTAGTTCCTGCTGCATTATAAATACAGGCTAAAGAACTTCCTAAGTGTGTCTGGAAGGAAACTGTCAGAAAATACAATTTTAACATAGATAACCCCTCTGTTGACTGAAATGTTCAGAATTTTAGTTCTATTAAAATGTGTGTTATGTGATGATTTGAGCTGAAAGCACATATGGGCTATCAGTCATAGAAATTTTAATATTTGGCCTACAGACAAACTGTTGAGTGGAGCCATAGTAGATGTTGTCTCCAGGATTGAGCTCCAGACCAGGCAGGTGTCTCCAGCCCACAACCCAGTGAGTGGTGAGCGATGTCCCCCTGCGCCCCTGGGTGTCCCACTGCTCCCACCACTCCCATTAACGTCCAGCCTTAATGCATTTCCTATACCTGCTTGCTTTTCTGCTATATGGAGTCTCTGGTGATTTAGAGACAGCAACAAACCTGTCCCATTTTCAGAGTGACATTATTGATAGACTGTCACTTCAGATTGTAGGTAACTGCTAATGGTTATTTTATGGTGCATATGTCAAATCTGATGTGCAAGTTTTTTTTTTTTTTCTTCCTGCCTCTCACCCACTCTGTCCCTGTTTTATTTGGGTCTACTGATTGCCTCAAGATCATTTTCACACTTAGAAGTTTTATTAGAACAAATGGAGGTCCCCTACTATGTAAAAACACGAACAAAATCGGCCATTCAGGAAAATGACCTGCCAAGTACAACTGCAAAGCAATCTTTTTTCTTTGAATGATATGTTGTTGACTCTATCCATTAGAAACCTTTACCTTACTATGGCTCATTTGTTTATATGGTTCAAGTTAATAGTGACATACAATATACTGTATAGTATAGTACAGAAATGGCTGATGCCACTTGCCCTTTGCACTATATTTCTAGACATGTGCACACAACTGATATTCAAAAAAATAATAATGGGAACATACATTTTTTACAGTTAAATCAAGGCAATCGAACCTTCATGCATAACGCATGCATTTCAATTTCATGTGCCTCACATGTTTTAAAAAGCCTCCTCCCCAAATAGACCACCACCTCCTGTTCACCCCTCTACTTTTTATCCACTCCAGTGTTTTCTCCCTGTGAACCTGTACCCCCTCTTGTCATGGATTAGCCTCCATGCTTGCACGAACAAAGACTCAGTCAGCATGTGTTTGTGTGTTGGTCCATGTGTTGTGTGAAGAGGGGACGCGTCTCCCACTTATGTCCGGATCTTAGAGGACCCCAATTTGTTAGGCATTAATCAGAACACCTGCTCAGAGAGCACCCTGTGTCAGTGGTTCACTTTGTGTGCCAATGGTTTCCTGGCTGCCAGGCTTTTTGTTTCACCACTTGAGTCATCAGTGTCGTTTGAAATCAATTTAACGATTGTGCCTGAGACTGATTTGAGTATGCAAATGCTGCAGGGGGAGAAAGGGAGTCCATGCAGGAGAGAGCAACACACAGAGAAAGAGGGAAAGGAGAGAGGGGCAAAAAAAGGAGGAGGAAGGGGGAGCTGGGCGCTGTGCATTATTACTGCATTAAACAACAATAAGTCCTTTAATTCTTGCCCCAGCAGGCTGCTGTGACCAGACAAAACAAAAGAAGGCAAGATTTGGCCATGCAATATAACAATGACACTGTAAGGCTGCTCCTCACTGAAGGACAAGACATGCAAGAATACAATGTTTGAGAAAAAGAGGAAAATGCAGAGAGGGGATAAGGAAGATTGGGTCAGAGAGAGGCCAGGAAAGAAAGGGAGTATTAAGAAAGAGGTAGTAGAGGAAACAAATGAATAAATTCATGGGGCACAAAATGAAGAGAAAGAAAGATGGAGGGGAGTGGAGCAAGGGAAGGGGGTTGGAGTCATCAGCGGAAGATTTTTATTGTCCGGACACAGGAGATGCACACAAAAGCACTGGGAAGATTCAATTAAGTATCATATGCAGTGACCTTATTGCCATGGTTACGGAACAGTGGAAAATATTAATCAAGCCTGCACTTGCAACAGGGAGAAAGATGGTGGAAGGAGAGACAGAAGCAAGAAGGCAATGAGAGAGAGAGAGAGAGAGAGAGAGAGGGTGATAGGATAGGGAGAAAAGATAATGGCATAGTCTTTGTGTGCGTGTGTGTGTGATTTCATGTGTGTTTTAATGAGAGGTAGGAGCTCCAGGACTATCCCCACCACCCTGGCCCCAAGCTCTGCCCATCTGTGTGCTGACATTGAGCCTGACAAAAAGGCAGACCTTGGTAAGACGTCCATTGATTCCATAGAAATATATTTCCAAATGAAAAAAAATAAATAAAAATACTGCCATGCTACCATCACAACACTGGTACAGCTGGCTCACATTTACACAAAGAGAATGAGAGAAATGTGGAATGAGCTCAATTCAGAACTCATTTCATACAGGGGTGAACTCACTTTTCAACTCACAAAGATTGTTTTAGCTTCCTCTCTGTATTTCAGGTTGGAGTTCTTTTGTCTCTTGCATGCACCCAACTGGCTGTTGATGCTTTCTTATTGAGAAAAAAATAAAATAAAAAAATCTAGAATCCCTTCACACATCAGCGAATTCATTAATAACAATACTCACAAAAGTTTGCCACATGAAAATGAAATGTTTCCATCCATCAATGTGCTTTTTCTGCGAAGGGGTACACTTACACACATGATTCTAAATAAATCCTCCAAAACCAGTGCTTGCATATTGTTACAGACTCTGAAAAATTATGACGATCATTTTCAATCATATTCCATTATGGTGTTCCTCTCAGCCACATTTCCCTGCACACTGCAGAAGGGGGAAAGTTGAAGATTGTTCTGTTTGATGAAACTGTGGAGTGTTTGCTCGCTGTCTGCAGGGACTGTCTTGAAAACAAGCTATCTGAAACTCCCCCGCTGAGCAAAATGTTAAATAAACAAAGGCGGGGATAAACAAAATCCCTCCATTTTAATGTCACTGAGAAGAAAGCTAACATTTTAATGCTGCGATTGTGAGAGGAAGGTGGCAGCCATAACACAATTTTCATTTAAACTTTAGACACATATGGTGAAAAGATTTTTCTCAAACTGGTTAATTACATACATGGTGACTAGAGGAAAAATAGCTGAAAAATATAAAAATGAAATACAAACTGAAAAATAATGGTGAGGTGAAAATGTAATGAAGTAAATTGGGCAATCCTGATGAGAATATGATCGCATCATGTGATAGAAATATTGTATTGAGGCAACGGTAAAATCTCCGACTCACTATTTTCTTAATCTGTCTTTGCTTCAGGAAGATCAATTTCAAATTTCTCCTAGTATTAATAGTATTGCCTAAACACAAAAAATCAAAACTGTCAAAGGTTGTCAAAATTTTGTTATCTGTTTGTTTGTTTGTTTGTTGATACCATTTGTACTTTAGAGTTTTGTAACTCTTTGCACTGAAAAATGAATGGAAAACCAATGATCCTCAAAAAACAATTTAGAGGTAAAGTTTTCATTCCATCTTTGAGACTGTCTACTTATCTGTAATTTATTTATTTATTATTCAGTTAGTTAGTTTACTACTATTTGTATTTTCTGAGTTCTGCTGAGGACTTCTAGTGGGCTGAAAATGAATCCTCAAAACAACAACAAACTAACTACCTAAAATTTGTATTCCATCTTTAAAACTCCAAGACTGGCACGCTTTTTAAAAATATGTAATTCGCACTGCGGTCACACTGACCTGGTTTCTGGTTTCAGAGCATAACCATCATTCCTCATAAGCATTGGGAGCGTTTCAGTGTACAACAAGTACGTTTAATGTTGAACTCATCTAACTTCAACGTACAACATGCTGTCTAAATGTGCACCAGTACAAGTCCTCTGCACACATTTGGAAGCATCGAAAACATAGAGAACTAGTGTGAATGAGCATTGAGTCACAAACCATTACACACTCTGAGACTGACTCAACCCAGCCAGGGTTAGCCGTGCCATGGTATGGTTTGGTTAGCATCTCCATTGATTAGCCAGCCAGCTAGCTAAGGAAGATCAGGATTTGAAAATAACTTGGGCATCTTGCACACCTCAAATCAACATTTATTTTTAGAAGTAGATTGAAGGAACAGCAAAACAAATGACAGACAATTGATAGTTGCTGTGTTATTGTGTTATTCTTCTTCACATTACTTATTTTGTGGAACAGAAACTTAATATAGTTAAATATTACTAACAATTCTGCAACATACAGTAAATGTTCTATTAGAATTAATTAATGTGAATTTATATCAAACTTGGTTGCCAACTTTGGCCAGGTTTTAAAGAGATGTTATGTCCCTCCTAGTAGGCATTTGATGTATTTAAATTGGGGATATTAAAAGTGCATTAAATAATCAGACTTTTTTTTACCTCTATTGGCAAGCAGGGAATTTAAACAAAGTCGCCACATCTCTGGCACATCTCTGGCCTACAACTGACACAAATAATAAAGTAACATTTTCACAATAGAGCCGAGTATGCAACAGAAAAATCTGTTTGTCTGTCTGTAATATAACACTAACACACAATACTGTAATAACAATACTGCTTTATCATTTGCTTTTTTGGTTTGAGAATGAAAAGTCTTGTGATGCCAGTTGCTTGTTCATAGCACCGTCCTCCATTGTTGAGCAGTTGAAAATGTGAGCAGATGGGCGGGGCATTGGGAGTGCCTTGAAAAAGGCCAGAAAGTAAGTTTTCTAAATCAGAAATATCTGCACCTGGCAAAGTAGTGCTGTGAGTCATTGGTTACTTACTGATTAACAACTTAATAAAATCCCTGCAAATACATTATGTTCATTTTGTACTATGGGGCAGGAAAAATCATACTTATTGTACCTTTAAATGGTATAAGCAAAAGCAACCTGTTTGAAAAGACATATTTTCATAACAATAGTTTATTGACCTAACTTGTGAGAAACACTGGTTATGCTCAGAGACCAGAAAAATAAGAACACAAAATAGTCTTCCAGTTTTGTTGTTTTTAGCTTTAAGGTGATGCGTCTTTAGCTGCCACATCCCCTTTCAATGAGTGATATGATGCCACTATCAGGACTGGATGGTCCCCGCTCCATTTTGAAAATTAATTTTTACAGATGCAGCAGTGAAGTTAGACTGTTTGCAAAAACAAGAAACAAGGGATTGACACTCTATGACATCATCTTGAACAGGAATTACAACAATTAAATCACATTCCAAAAGGAGGCTGCAACCTCTAGGGGGAGCAACAAGCTGTGATTTAATTCAAAATAAAAACATGAAAATTCATCATGCAAAGTTTGAGGACTTAGGACGGGGTTGATGACTTTCACTAAGCATGGCTGAAATCATTAATTTTCAGCTCAAAAACAAAGTTTAGTATGTAGTTCCTCTAAACTCCCACAGTCTCAAAGGATTCATTGAGTATTCGACAGTGAAACAGAAGTCAGGAGGGAGACGTTTACACAGGAGTTTGAGGGGGTTGGTCCTTCTGTGAGGGATTTGCAGAGTGAGAGGCAGTGGTCACGCAGGAAATCAACCAACAAAGTTGAAATTGAGTGAATATGAGTTGCACATTGGTTCCATCCCCTGCCTGTTCCCATCCTGAGTGCAAGTGTTGTCTGGCACTCACTTGCCCAGTCCTGCAGCAGCCTGCGAGTGAGACGCGGGCTGAGGTGTAACAGGACAGGACCCGTGCAGGGTGGCTGTATTAGTGTCTGGTGTGACCATGACCACTTCCAGAAACAATTTAATTCCACAGCTTCAGCCATCTCCAGCTGATCTACTCCTCCAAGGTCATTAACTGTGCCACAGAAGGTCACATGATTAATGAGTGACAGACCCTCTGGTGCAATAACGTATATGAATGCGGCACATTAATTAGACAGGGGGGCCAGAGAGAATGAATGGCCAGGGACAGCTTGGCCCCCTCACAACCCCCTGTCCTTCCCAGACCCCATTTTTCATTCTTTGGAAGCAGACACACATAAACACTCAATAAGACTCCCAAAACACTGAGAATTCTGTTCCCCAAAATCACATCACTTTTAAAAAGTTAAAAATGTAGGTTAGCTACATTTTTAACATGTGACTGACAACGCAGACCGTCTCAGTACTGTACATTATAACCTTTAAACCTAAGCCCACAATTGCGCTGATATAAAGCTTGAGGGGTTCAGAATCTAAATGGTCATGGTTCAGCGCAACTGGAGAGGTTTCTCTACTTTAAAAATAAGACAAAGCCTGCCTAACTGCTGCTTAGAAGTGCTGCGAGCATTGGCCTCAAGTTGATCTGGGTATCAAGCATCAGAACGTTGTGTTGTTGCAGTGCTTTTCCAGGAGTATGATAAGCACTCTGCATTACTGAGGGCAATCTCCAAGAGGAAATGAAACATTCTGCTGCCACAGACTGGCTTTATTAGAAGACAACAGAGTCCAGCCTCTCAGGATATACAGATCAGGAGATTTAATTGATGCTGACCGACTGTCAATGCACTCCTATAGCTGGGAGAAACAAGAGTGTTTAACACTGCTCCATTGTAAATGGTATTCATTTCTCAGTCTAATCAACTTAATGCAATTCCAATAAGTCCATTTCTTAGAGTGGCCTTGTTGATTTGAAACCTCATAGCCCTCTCTGTTTTATTTTCACCAATGCCAACAAATGTAATGGCTGCTAAGTATATTGGGCAATAATATAAGAATGCTCTACATCCACTGCATGCATTTCAATTTTACCTTGAGGCCATGGCATTATGGATATATCCCAGTGGGGTCATTAATCATAAATACATATACTGTATGTAATAACAACCAGTAGGGAGAGATAGACCTCAGGGAAGGTTCCAGATGAGGACTTCTATGAGACCAGGAGACACAATGGCTATCTACATAAACAAATCTCATCATTTCACCCACTGTACCTGAGTCAGTGTTCTACCAAAGCTGGCACACAGTCAGACGCTCAGTATATGTAGTGAGTATACATTTCCAATTGTCACTGTCCCAGAAACATAATAAGCAGTGACAGGGTGAGCCATATTCACTCATTGCACAACCCAGGAAAACAACATCTTTTGGAGACGGGAAAATACAAAGATGGTGAGATACATGTGTGTTTGTATAATCATGTTTTATCGTGAGATGGATTCTAGGTCATAGGATATTCATCTAGAGTTATGAATATGGAGGAAAAATAATTCATGAGGCATGCTGATAATAAACATAATTTTGAAAGGTACTGCTGACATTTTTTACACTCCTTTTTACAACAAAGATAATAAAAAAATATATATTTTCTTGAATCTTATCAAACATTCAGAAACACCCCTTGACCCTTCTGAATAAAGCATCTCTCTGGAGATTTGACACACATCTCTCAGCACAGATCTGAAAGACAGCCATGAATGTTGTTTGCCCTCTGATATATTTTTAATATTCAGATCATATCAAATATGTCCTCTTTCAATAATTGATCTATCTATCTACTAGTAACATAACACATGCTGGGCTTTGGCATCTGATTTCTGTGCCTCAGTCACTGTATCTTCTTCCCTCTATTCAGTATGATAAGGAGAGTTCCAGCTGCTCCCTGGCTGCGATGCACTCGGCTAGGGAAACTACTCTTAGGGCTCTGTGGAAGCCTGCGATCACAAACTAGCTGTTCCATACCATTGTAAAGCTGCATTTGCTGCATCTGGGCTCAGAATCAGTGACACAGATGCACTTAAAGGCTCTGCTTATCCAAGAGTATGACTACAAGTGAGATTAAATATTTTTGTCCATGTAATTGTCATTCAAAATTCTCTTTTTTTCCCCCACAGCGCTTCTTGAAACACACGCAAAACGCGCAGATCTGGCAAAATACTTGAGCAAAAAAAAATGTTATATTCAAAGTATGTAGTCCTGCGTGTTAGTAGTGGGGGTGAGGTGTGTCTAAATCCTGACTGACGAAAACACGTTCAACTGTAAAGGTCATACACACGCTTAGGCATTTTAAAATGACAGCCGCTGTATCAGCCAAATATCTATTGTCTAAGATTTACACTAAAACAAATTCTTCAAAAGGAACATAGTGCAACACAAACATAGCAGAGTCTAATGGAGTGAGTGTTTTTCATCCTCTCTTTTGACCAACAGCATGTCCTGTGGTGGCTCATTTCCTTAGTGGAAGAGGTTCCCACCCTCCATCGCAGCTAGGCTTCAGGGGGCATGGTGGAGAGAATGGCGAGATGGAAGGAAGGAGCGAAGTAGAAGAGGGATACCATGCTGGGAGAAAGGAAATCTTCCATGTGCAGAAGCAGAGTGGCTAGAGGACATTTCACGCTAATGGCGGCCGGGCCAATTGAAATGACTGCAGCGCTGCATGATTTGAAGGTCAGGAGACAGCGGATTATATTCCAGCGGTGGAGAAGGGGGATTGGAGGAGTAAAATGGTGCCCCCCCACCACCACCACCACCACCACCACCCCACCCCTCCTCCTCTGCTGAATGATTGCAGAACAGCCAAGATGGAATCAACACAGCACCAAACCCCACCACCATTACTCTTACACACATCACACCCTAAAACACATAGCATTGCTCCGCTCTTTTCTGTGCCCGTACATCATAATGAGAAATTCTGCTTTGGGAAATTCAGCAGCTCGGTTCGTGAAATGAAACAACACAACAAACCATCCTGGCCACTCTACAGCAGACTATCTTTTCACTGTTTTCCATTATGTAACCTTATTTTTATTTATGCTCTACTGTAGTACCATTGGAAAATTACATTATGTGCAAAAGATGGGGTCAAGACTGAATTATCATGAAATACCTTACAAAAGATATCTATTCTGCTAGTTATGGCCAGAGTATGATCCAGCTTTTTCAATTACTGTCAATGCTCTTATCTTTATCCTTGAGAAGGCACCATAATAAAGCAAACAATTAGAATTCCTCCTGTAGACATGGGTGACACACTGGATAAAATAGCGTGGCTGAAAAATCACGATCTTTGCTCCATGCGGCTTACACATGAGAGTGTAAAAGTTCCTCAGACATGAGAAAGGCATAAAGAGATTATTCACATGAGTGCAGTAATAAGCTGTAATAAGATGTGGAATGACCATACATATTTACTCCAGACACTGTGCCGGGCAGGCCCACATGATTACATCTTATTCCCTCCAATGGATATTACAGATTTAAGGCACAAAAGAACATCCAGCCTAACATGCAAACAAATACAGAAAAAACAACAACAAATAAGGCAACAAGGATGTCAAGGGGAAATTCAGAAATCAGGGACATTCATGTAATTAAATTAATCCCTTGGAGACATCAGCTTCTCTATCTGCTTGATGTGATTTTATAACTTTTGGAGGCTGTGCATTATGAACAATCTCCTAAGAGATTGCACATAGTTTAGGAATTTTGATGTCAACAAAATATCAAAAGTGTTTAACTGAAAAATGTCAACATTTTTAATGTTCATCAGACTTACAGATGTACCTGTTCAAGTCTGATAGAATAGAATGTGTCCAAAGCAGGAGTTGCAGATATTTAGACGTAGCTGTTGACATTCTGGTGTCAGTAAACACTTTACACTGGGGGGCAGCATCCAATCCCAGCTGCTCCACAGCACTGACAGCACCGAGGTGGACGTCTCATAGGAGGAGAGCAGGTGCCACTCATTCTGAACAGCCAATAGAGCAGCTTGGAGCATTAAAGGAATAAGGCACCCAAGCTTACTAGCATGCTACAATAAGCATCCACATGCTTTAAAACAAAAGCCTCACAACCAAATCAGTGCAACAAAATAGCTCATCACAAACATCTTGTCTTGTATAAATATCAGCTCTTTTGTATTGTACTATACACTATTTTTTGCGCAATATGATGTTTTAGTAAGGAAAGGGATGGATATTGAAACTAAATATGAATTGATAATACAAAGAAACATTAAGCCAAAATGTACAAAAACAATGATGTGATGTGTAGATGTGTGTATGTGTATGTATATGTGCGTGTGTGTGTGTGTGTGTGTGTGTGAGAGAGAGTGTGTGTGTGAGTGAGAGAGAGAGAGAGAGAGAGAGAGAGAGAGAGAGAGTGTTTGCGTGTGTTGCACACTTCTATGCAGGCCTGTGTGGATTTGTAAGTGTAAATATGTAGTACATTTCAACCCAACCCGAAACAACACAAATCAAAGGACAGCTACTCCATACCAAACCATATCATACCAAAGGTGCATTAGTGTTTTTGTTGGTTTTGCCTTTTAATTTACTATACCTTTACAGACAGGAAATAAACATTTTTTTTGTCAGGATGTTATAAATTTAGAAAGAAATTTAACTTTAAATTAATTAAATTCTAAGTAGAGGACAAACAAGCTGACATTTTTTTTCTCTCATCCAGTAATTAAAATTTCTAAACTTTAAATATGTATTTGTATATCAATTAAACGTAGAAAAGCAAATATTTTCAAATAATGTGGATAGGAAATCTTTTTTGGATGAGCTGTCATTATGCATTATGTTTGATCTAAATATTTAAAGAATAATGTTACAAAAAATATTATCAATAACGTGATAGGATTTCTATAATTGGTGCTCATTTATACAGCATATCATTTGCAGTTTTAAATCTAATCTAAATCATAACACCCATTACAGCCGCCTGTTACGATAAACATGTGTCTTTGAATTCACTGCCTAGAACGTAACATTTTTTTTACCATGTAAAGACTGATAGTATACCAGATGCGTGTTTCCCCAGGTCATTAGTGTTGCATGACCTGTGCACTAGTGTATAGGATAGAGTAACACAGGCAGGAATGGTGCTAAATTCAGTTGGTTCCCCCAGTGGCTACTGGGCTTGTCAACCTCTGCAGGCGATAACAGGCAACCAAGGTAGCCCAGTCAATCCCATGCATGTTTGAATGGCTGACCATGTTAAGCCCTTAAAGCAGGCATTAATCCAGGATTTTAGGAGCAGAGCTGAGCTTGGCACGTTATCATGGCAAGGCCCAGACCTTAGCCTGAGTTCAATCACCATGCAGAAGCACTGACGGCCTAAAGCACACAGGCCTCAGAGATGGCTACTACAACTGGACCAAACTAATACCTAAACCTACTCATCAAAAACAATTTCAAATCCTTGGATCATCACTGATGTTAAGTTACATCTTTGACTTGCCACTGAATAGATTTCTATCTGTTAACTTCATCTCAGTTCATCCAGATTTACCAAGAGAGACCAAAACAGATTTCATATAGCACAATCATATTGGCTGTGTATCAAAATCAGCATTTAAGATGTATATTTTTTCTCAGCCAGAAAGACTTTGTTGCTCTCTGAAATGAGTCTTGGGTCTCACAGAGTCTGACTGACCTGTCAGCCTCAGCGCTAACCTCGCCGCTCTAGATGTGCACAGGCCAGACCAGAGCAGACCACACAGCTGAGCCTTCTCTGCTCTGCTCCACTCCAGACACATGCAGGCCAGCTCAGATCAACAGCTAAGATAGCTGTACAGACAGACAAACATATTAAGAGCTGACAACTCCTGAGCTCACATCTGCAAAAGTCACGTCATCATGCTGTAGCAATGGCACAACAACACCAATCGCCCAATATGACAGCACAGCAAGCACACAGTCACATGACCACACGTACATACATGCAAACACGTGAATACACTACAGCGCTGAAAGACATTAACAAAAAATCTAATTGCGATTATTTGATATGGATAGAATATGAATATCATCACACGTTTTTCTTGTCATCATTTTTTTAGAACTTCAAAATTGTTTAACGAAAAGTGATTTTGTTAAAAAAAATAGAGGTCAGTGTGCAGGATTTACTGAGTTTGAGTATGATGAAAGGTTTTCACCAATATTGTACTTGATTCATGGACCAGAGATTGCCTGGAGCTCTAAAATACCTTGTTTAAAAATCCAGTTTGGACGCCCCTCTCTCTTAAGCAATTAATTGCAGCCTCTGTGATTTGGAAATTGCAGAAGTTCATATTTTGATTTCATTTTTTTCTCTCCATTAATTGTTCAGCATACACACACACACACACACACACCTACACACCAATCCTAGGGTGCAGTCATAGAGCTTGGGCTAAGGCTAAGGGCTAGGGGCTATGGGCTAGGGCAGGGGCTTAGGGAATTGGGTGTGCTTGTTGGCGGGTGGGGGATAATAGGGGCAGTGTGTTGACTGATAAATCTTCCTGCACAGTATAGGACCTGAGTTATCATCTGAGATATGAAAAAAAAATGCCAGAGAAGCTGGGGAGAAAAAAAAGGAGGGGAAATTAAGTGAGGGGGGGGATGAAGAAGGAGAGCAAACCTGCATCACAGTAGCCATCTGCTTCTCTCCCTCTCCTCAAATACAGACACAAACAGGCATGTAAACAAAAACATAGTATGGCTGATGGTGTGTCAAAAATAGTCTTGTATATTTGTAAATAAAAGAATAACTCCTACTTCCGGTGTGGGAATCATGGAAACTTAGAATTTGGATCATCATTGTGTGATAGTCTTTATTTGTGTATATTGTGTACTCAGTGTATTGCAGAGGATATACTGTAAGACAGCTACTGATAGTTATTAAAAATTGCATGCTGGGTGATTTAATCTTTAATCATAGGGGTAGGCTCACCACAGAGAGCAAAATATGGAATTGAATACTTGTTTTTTCATTGTCAAATTAGTTGGCAGAGCTCTTGATACTGATACAGAGGTCTTTATGTTTAGTTTTTGGCACAATGAGTTGCAAACATTGGAGTATAATACACCTGTAATTTGAGTTCTGACAGGAGGAAAAAGCTGATAAAAGCTCTTTCTCATCAGGAAGTCATACTCTTCAAGAAGATAAGTGCATGCATTTGTTATGAATATGCCCCTAAAAAAAAAATCCAAGATCGGTGCTTTAAAAGTGGCTGTGAATAAGCATGGTGATTCTTCTGTTTACCTGTGCTTATATGTGGCAAAACTGTCTTTTGCTGTATTAATATAAATCTGAAAGTGTAAAAATGAACACTAAAGCCAGTGTTTATATAAGTCCACACCCATCAGAGTTAAACACTTTTGATATTTTGAACACCCACCCCAGAGCCATATCAGCTCTATGAGGGGACAAACAACTTTCCAATCAGCACTTGTCAACTCCAAATAATTGTAACTGAAAAATCAACACTTATTAACACTGGAAGATTTGCTGTGCACGGTATTTGGGTTTGTGTGTGTGTGTGTGTGTGTGTGTGTGTGTGTGTGTGTGAGTGAGTGAGTGAGTGAGTGAGTGAGTGAGTGAGTGAGTGAGAGAGAGAGAGAGACAGAGAGACAGAGAGAGAGAGACAGAGAGAGAGAGGAGAGAGAGTCCAAATGGATTTCAGCCCTAGAATAAATCACTGTCGCCACAGAAACAGGCCGACAGCTGTGATGGATGGCTGAAATTTTTGTGTTGATGTCTTTAGTGTTGCTGACAATTTGGTAGTCCTGGCTTTTCCACTTTTCCTTTGCTTGTGTGTGGCTAAACACATCTAAGTGCTGGCACATACCCATACCTAGGGTCCAGACGTTTCCCACTTCCTCAAAATGTTCCTTTGAATCACATCATCCATCACCATTATTTTGTATCTTTTTTTTTTCCAGTATGTAAAATCAAAACTTTGATATTATAAATTCATAAACAAAATATACATTTCTTATAAAACCATGACAATTTGAGCTCTTTTTTTTTTTTTTATCAAGACAAGACATGTGCAATTAAATGTTTGCACATCTGTGAGTGAAATTTATCTGTGTGAAATTGAAAAAGAAAAATCCAAAACGTGTAATGTCACTGTATACAAAACTCACTTTGATGAAATGGTGGACACCATCTTGGTTTGTGTGCGTGTGCACTGTGGTCACATGTGCTTTCTGCACCTGTGTGCGTGGGTTACGGACGCGATGACCCTCTCATTGGGTAATATGTCACCACATGACACAGCGAGTGCTAGGTGTGTTTTGGAGCCATGTGTATACGCTGCCCGTCTGTCAGTGCTGACTACCCCTATGCGTTCCATGCAAACAGAGGATGAAATGGCGGCAAAGTGCGCTTTCATTTTTCGGCACGGCCCCCTTTACTCCCAATCCTGTTATCTGGCCCACTCCAGTACTACTGGGCGTGGACTCTGCCCCTGCCCTGCACCCCCTAAATGCACAGTCACCCCCCTTTTGCAACATGTATACACAGCGTTTCACACGTGCACACGCGCACACACACACACACACACACACTTGACTACTTCAAAAAGTACTGTTATTTTGAAAACTACAAGTATAAAAGTAAGTATAAAATAAAACACGTTTGCCTCACACACACATACACACAATGCAACTGTATACAAAATGTACACACTTATGTATACAGTTATGTAAACACAAACACACACATATACAGACACACACACACACAGGCACACACACACACACACACACTACACTACTAAGTTGGGCCGCTCTAACATCCCCAGCCCCCCCACATCCAGTGTTTCCATCTGCTCTCACCTGGCAGGATCAAAAAGAGCACACTTCCCACAAACTTACAAAGAATCAATACTTTCTCCAGCAAAACACAGCAGTCACAGCCTCAGCCTCAGTCCCAGCTTCACACTTACTGTACTCAAAGTACTGTAGAATGAAAGATGGAGGGGAAAAAGATTCCACAGAGCAGAAATTTAAAAAAAAAAAAGAAGGATTTACTGACCTTTCTGTCTTTTTTCTCCCCTTCCTCTCTGACGTCCAATCCCCTCTTTTTCTTCTGCTGGTTCTTGTCCTCTACACCTCTAGTCTAAGTAAGTCATGCAGGAGCTGCTTCCTGCTCCTGCTCCTGCTCAGCCTTACGCCACTGTATTAGTCTGATTTCACACTCTGCAGCCTAGCCTCCTGTCCTGAAGGGGACGGTGAATGTGCTGCTTATTTAGAAGCCGGCGCGCAGTACCTGGGCTTGTAGGCAGCTGTTTAAAGCACGAGGCAACATCCAGAGTGCATAATACCCCCTCTTCCTTACACACACACACACATTCTCTCTCCCTCTCTCTCTCTCTCTCTCTCTCTCTCTCTCATACACACATGCACGCACACACTCTCACTAGCTGGCTGGCTCGCAAGATAGGCACCGGCACCGGCACAGACACACGCACACACACACGCACGCAAGCAGAGTGAAATACACACACGCGCGCGCAAGCGGTCTGTCAGAGGTCTCTCTACCTTGGCTGGGATAGCAGGCAGTGTGAGAATACACACACAGGCACACTGAGATGGGCTGGCTGCTCCGTTCTGTCTCCTTCTCTCTAAGTGTTTAGAAGACAATTTCAACAAGGGATTGCTCCCAATCTACTAGGGTGATCCACATGGATGAGTTATAATATGCTTGCCACTCTCTCCCTCTCTCTTGCCCCCCCTCTCCCCCTGCTCTCTCACTCTCATTCTCTGTCTCCCTCTCTTTCTCTCTCTCTCTCTCTCTCACTCTCTCGCTCGTTGTTTTAGCCTATTATCGAGCCGTCACCGCTTTCTGTTCTGGAGGAAAGCCTTCCTTTCTTGGATTCTGTGTTTCTCTTCTCTCTGGATGTGCAAGAGATGGGGCCAAAGACTGACTCCAACTGAATGTGTATTAGTAAAATGCATTATTTATTGCAAAGCTGCATTCATTTTTTTTCTTTTTTTTTTTGATATGCCGGTGGACGTGTGGGGGAAGGGAGCGGCGGTGGTGGCTGCATCAGCAGCGAAGGGGTGTATTTGTGATGTGTGTATTTGGGGGAGGCAGGGTCGGAGGTAGGGGGTTAGCGGGTTGGGATGAGGGGTCAGGATTTGGGATAGTGGGGGCCTGAAGGGAGGTGAACAGAATACATAAGATATAATTTTAATTTATTTATTTATTCAACAACTGGGATCGCCTTATCAGCCAGGGTGCCGCTTAATGACATCACTGCTGGCTTCTCCAAGCTGTCCCAAATCACATTGGCCCTCATTTTTTCATCAAAAATGACTTCAATTTATTACAGTGTGTGTGCCTGTGTGCCTGTGTGTGTGTCTGAGATAGATAGAGCGGGGGAGAGAGAGAGAGAGAGAGAGAGAGAGAGAGAGAGAGAGCAAGAGAGAGAGACAGAGAGAGAGAGAGAGAGAGAAAGAAAGAGAAAAAGCGAGAGAAAGAACAAATAAGGAGCTTTAACAATCAAAACATAACTTACTTGTAGAAAACATTATCCCCTGGATTTGGAAGATTACTTTGAAAATGTAATCTGTTACACATTTCCAATTACACTGTAAACTGTCACATAGGCCACTGGATTATTCAATCTCAGTAATAGAATGTGATGAGTTCCACCTACTTCTGGATTGCTTTGCCTCCAAAATTCATAGAATATAAAGTTGTTGACTGTAATTTGAACAGTATTCATCATCTACAAACATTATCAACCAATGTCACAAGATGTGCAAAATATTTGTGTCCATAAATTTAAAATTAAAATGCTATTTCCCTTTCAGAAATCTTTCTGAGTAATTTAATAAGTGATTGCTTGTTTTTTAAAGCATGTGTAATCTTGTAACTTTTTTTGATTTTACTATAATAGATGAATCACCAATTTTTGTAATCAGATCTCTGTAATTCTGTTACATGTAATCCATTACTTCTGACCCCAAATTATTGTATTCATATACTAAGAAAGACACTGTCATTACACTGACATTTTTTATCATAGCCATATCTCTACAGATTTTAGTTACTTATTTTATTCAATTTATAGTTCAGTTTCAACACTTTTGTTGGACATTTGAAATATTTCAGTGATACAATATCTCCTTCCTCACAACATTATCTACAATCTATAAATACTCAAGAAGATTTAAGTAAAAATTTTTTAAAAAAAACCCTGACGCAACCTTTGCCCTCTCTGTGGCAATCTTTTGGGGAGCTATTTCAAAATAAAGCAAGTTTTCCTCTCAAGAAAAAGCTTTTAAAGATATAACAAATGCATGTAATGGCATCTCTACAATTACATTACAACAAACAAAAAAAAAAAGGTTGAAAGGCAAATGGAGCTGCATCCTACTCCTGTTTGTATATTTTGCGCAGGTGGAGTGGAGTGCAGAGTACAGTAGAGCATATGTGGGCCTTAGTGAAAGTGAGCGCATCTCTCCATTTACGCCCACATTTCACTTAACATTCTTTTGATAATCCACCTGAGTGTGTCAATCTACTACTTCCAAAATGTCCTTGACTCATTTCATCCCACTTATCTGTGCTGATTTATAGAGTGAAATCATAATGCTGTTCCAAATGAAACTCAAGATAGAAGACTTTGGTCTGGATATTTACCTGAACTACAATGCTTGCTATGATACGAACAAGGTTCAAATACTCACAGTCATTCTGCCACCGAACAATGAGCGCGATCGCAGCCCTTATGAGGCCCTAGGCAGAGAGAACGGGAAAGGGCCAAGGGTAGGGCTTAGAATAAGAGGGAGAGAGGGGAGGAAGGCTGGAAATGACTGTGTAAGCTGGAGTTGCCACGCTGGTCAACAGGCTGCCGCAATGTGCACCCATGGGGGCAACCGGCCAGCCAGGAGTCGTGACCGCACAGTAGACCCCCAAGACCCCGTCAGCACTATCAGCCTCCTTTCCCTCCCACAGCAGGAGAAACACACCAACACAACAGAAACGCAACCAGCCAGCAAAATCATTCAGTATGAAGACCGCTAGCCTCTACTGAACACCTAGTTGTAGTCATTTTCTCCACATCCGCAGTCAAGCTAACCTTGAAATGATTAAATCTCCCTTACAAATAGCTTCAATCAAAGAGGAATTGAAGAGCTACAATTGCTTAATTTAAAATCTACAGAATATTTTTTTGTTAAAGTTTGTTGTTTACACAATGTATGACTGATGTATGCACCATGATTGTGACACTGCACTTTATTATACAGGACTCTAATTCAGTCTCCAGCTGTCCGCCCCCAGTAGAGCCAGTTAACAGCTCGGTCCTCAGCCGCAGGATGCCCATCTACCTGTGAAAGGAAATGATGTGGCCCAGGGCCCAGCCAGGCCATTCTATTACCACCATTAGGGCTTAAGCAGAACTGGAAAATGACTCCATTGACATTAACAGTCCATCTCAATCATTTTAATACTATCATAATCATGAGAATTTCTAATATTATTTTTAAAAGCCTTGGTAACAAAAAAGGAATTTCATTTCCTTTGCTTAACCATCTTAAATTGAGAGAGTAAGTGAATGGAGAGAAAAAAAAGATATCTTATGAGAAAGGGAAGGGGTAGAGAAAGAAAGTGATAAAGAGCTACCACTACCCCCCACCCACACCCCACACACCCCGACCCTTAGACTGTCAAAAATCTCTATCCCTCTGCAGCATCTTTGTGCCTTGTCAGCTTCACCATGTTACAAGTGCAAAGAGATGGGGAATGGCAAAAATTAACACGGAGGACAATTAATATTAATGAGTGGTCTGTGTTAGCCCACAACCTTAAAATAGGTTAAGTATGTGAATGTTAGCGCTCTGCCTCAATTAGCTGTCATGGACCCTCCTGTCCCAGCCTCAGCCTGTCCCACTGTAACCAACACAGCCCTCTCCCAGACTCCTGCTTGCATTCGATGACCACTTTGTATACAGCATGCTCCAGACCTGTAGCCACAAAACACCACCAAACAATCCAGGACAGGAGTTAATGTTTCCGCCTCCCTTCCCCTCTGTTTTTCAACTTTCAATTTTCCTGAATAGCATTATTATGTATTATTAATATGTCTGAATTATTACTCATTTTCCTCTTAAAATGGAGTGCTTTAATTCACATTTGAAGTACTCATCAAGGCTGTGCAGTGAAATGAATGTGGAAGGATACATTATATTTGCAAAAATGCAAAGGGCGTATTAAAAATATATAGCAATACTAAAATATTAACTATTAATTTCAAAAAGATAATTTGCCTAGGCAAAAAATGCCTTTTCATTACTTCTATCACTTCCTTTCTTTCTTTTTTTGAAGACTACCTCTTTGAGTGTAGTTCTATGAATAATATGTTATCATCATGTATTGAATACTGCCCTGTACATCCAATACATTGAATATTAAATTTCCACCCCTGTATGTTCACTTTCATGAGAACAAGGTAAAAAAAAAAAGGACATGGGTGCAGCGTAGCAGAGGAGATGCAGTGTAAAATCCATGTGCAATACAGCATCAGATTGAGGTTCAGTCAACAATAGGAAAAAAAAAAAAAGAAAAAAAAAAAGCACAAAATAAAAATCGAAACGGGTCCAAACAAGATAGTTTCAACTATCTTTTCTTCATGTTCGCTCCTTTTTTTTTTTTTTTTTTTTTTACAATAGTGAACTCTAATTCCCATGATCACCCTTGAAAGCGTGACCTTGTGCTGGGTGACAGGAGATAGCCGCTGCATGAAGACAGGACGCCACTTATCATCAAGGGACGAGGAGGCTGTTTAATTTCACACCACCAGTGGCTAAAACCCCTGTTAGTGTGGACCATCACAATGGCAGCTACGCTGGGGGAGCAGATGTCCTAGTGAAGGGGTGTAAAGAGGGAGGAGGTCGGTAGAGGGAGAGGGGAGAGGGGAGAGGGGAGAGGAGGGAGGAGGGGGGTGGTGGGTGTTGGTGGGGGGGTGGAGGGGGTTGCACTGTCGGCGTGTGTTGTAGTCACAGCACAGTCTGAACCCAGTGCGCGTGCCCAGAAGCACAACGTCACACACACAGACACACACACACAAACAACACAAACGCACGCGTACGGTCACCGTGGCATTTTGGTCGCGCTTATGGGTTATAATTAAAAGTAGTATAGGATGAGCGTGGCGATGGGAACTGGACTAGGGAGGAGAGAGACTGTGATGGGAGAGCAAAGGCACAGCAGTGATAGAGGGGGATGGAGAGAGAGAGAGAGAGAGAGAGAGAGAGGGGTTTGTAGTGCAGCCTGCACCACAGAGGCCAATATCACTGAGAGCCCAATTGCTTTCTGAAGAGCTTTCCATTGTCTGTGGTGATGAACTTGAGCTCTGGCCTCCAACCCAGGGGTCTTTCTGTCTAATCCTGACCGCCCTGCCTCCCCCTCACAGCCCCTCCCTCATACCTTGCCCACACACACATACACACACACACACACACACACACACACACACACACACACACACACACACAGACACCCTTCAACTGATGCCTGACATGACTGCAGGGTTGAACAGTGACCAGCGCTTCCCTACACAGCTGAATATAAAACACAGTAATGAGCGGGGCAAGAAAATGGCTTCCCTCTCGAACATGGCTGCTTACTGATGGCCAGACACAAGCCAGGGAGAAAAAAGGTCACCTCTCTCATCTTTTAGTACCCCCTCCCCTTCCTCTATTACTGTGCTTTTTCCTTCTTTTCTCTTTCTCTCCCCCCTTTTTCATCTCTTGCCTCCCTCTCCAACACCTTCCATTTTCCCTCCCTGGTCATTTTCTTTCCCCCCATTTCGTATGCGGATGTAGGCTTATTATTTAAGAGACAAAGGAAGGGGATCTTGGGAAGAGACAGGTGGCTGCGTCTGAGTGATGAGAAAATTACGGAAGTGAAATCCAGCCTCTAAAAAACTCCCTCCTTCACGGAAGATAATAAAAAAGGAAAATAAAAATAACCGTGCCCCTTCCCCTCTTTGGTACAGCTCAGCAGGAAAAAGGAGAAACCCCCACTCCCATCCCTCCCCAGTCCGATTTCAAATCCCCCCTGAGCACCGCGGTCCAGTCAGATATATTCATTTTTCCTTACTTACTCCCCCAATGTCATTTTTCTCTATTTTCTCCATCGGTCGGTTATGCACAGAATGTTCCAAATGCATCTCAACTGCTTGATTTCTATTTTCATAATAACAGAACATCAAGTTAAAGAATATAAATGTTTATTCAGCAGAGTGGGGAACGGTGGCGTATGGGTGCAGCGGCTCTTGGGGGACAGAGCCCATGCTAAATCAGTAAATCACTCCATCTGGAAGATGAACGGTGTGTTTTGGAGTTCATTGCCTTTCGTCTCGGGCGAGTGGCCGGTGCGGCGGCAGGCCCCAGCAGGCCGGGGCGGAGGTGTCTGCTGATGTGGATGGTTACAGAGGGATAATGAAGCAGCGACCGGTGGCTTGGCCGTGTTCTGGTCACCCTTTCCACCCCGCTGTGATAGGGCCAGCCGCCGAACACGGCTATCAGCACGTTCCGCTCTGAGCCATCATTAGGCTTTCACAGCCAGAGACGGGCTCCATCACCTGCCCCAGTCCCACAGCCAGACTTTTATTATGGCCGAGAGGTTTACACAACCCCTGCTGCATGTAGCCAAAAATGTAGATGTTATCCGCTTTGTTTACTAGTTAATGTATTGTCGTCTCAATGTCCAAAATGAATAGCCTTACTCTGATACAGAATACTGCTGGATATGCAGTATAGACTGAAATCAAGACTGTGTGCTGTTCTGATTCCCTAAGCCTATACCTGCATTCAGACATTTAAGGTTACACTTTTCTTTTCCCAATCAATATCATGACACTCAAATGGATCATTTAATTGCTCATTTAAGAAGCCACTGAAATAAAGGCTATTCAAATTTATCTGACAATACTGCCATGTAATTTGTCTATCCTCTAGTTATGTTTCCAAATGCAATATGCTTTTCGCAGTGCAACATGCCTTCCATGCCACATCTGTACTCCATTGAACATGTCTCCAAAAAAGCATACTTCATCATATTAGAGGTTATAAACCAAAGCATGTTATGAAAAACACATACAACCAAATATTCAATATATTCAATCTATCACGTCAAATACAGTATGCAAAGGCTGCCAAGAGTGCCACTTTCCTCACCTGCACCTCAAACTGGGGTGTGAGACACAACACATTTAAATAAGTTGATAGAGTTTATCAAAATGACAGGCAATTAGACTGGCTATGACCATGGGTTCGCATGCTAAATGAGAGTCATTTGAGTGGTAGGAGCCATACATGTTAGAACAGAGAATGAGAGTAGTGGAGCTCCATTTCTGCTCCTGGACAGCCCTAAATTAAATATCCCAAAGTCCATTAGGCTAAACAGCCCGAGGAAAGACTTTCTCTCACCATAGAAAAATGACAGTAAACTCAGGCAATCATGCCGCCAATCAATTATGCATGAATTATATTTTTCTTAGACTGCGTAAAATGTCTTATGTTAATTCCTCTAAGTATACATTCCCATTACTTCCCAGGGGCGCGTCCATACGCATACTTTCTAAATGAGTGTTTTCCCAAAGATTTATCAGCCTCGTGCTGCCAAGTGAGATGAAAACACTAAGGCTGAGTTGTGATTCCTCCATATCTACTGTAACTGCAGGGGCCACAGGCAAGGCTCGGAGGTGCTCAGCACTGATAACCTACATGGCTGTAAATCTACTGATAGAAAACAGCCCCAGAAACTAAGAAAATGTCAAGGTGTGCCAGTTAACGCCGTTACTGTATTTCCAGCACGTTTAAGAGAAAGAGAGTTAAAGACACAGAGGCAGAAAGAGAAAGAGAGAGAGAGGGAGGGAGGCAGGGAAAGAGAGAGAGAGGGAGGGAGGGAGGGAAAGTAGGACAAGAGGCCAGAGTGTCCGGGGGGCCACTGACCTGACCTGTCTAGGCTCGGCCTGTTGAGCCAGTGAATAGTGCAGTCCCCGAGGTCCCCATTGGGGCCCGCATCCCAGATCTCTGATAATGACCTCTGTCTGGCCCTGATAGGAGGAGACAGGTATTGGCAGGCCCACTGACCAGCGTCAATGAGGTGCCAATAATTGGTCAGCGTGTTAATAACAGGTAACCCTGTGGCCTCCGCTCGCTGACCAGCCGCTGTGTTAGAGGAGGTGCAAATCAGTACAGTATCACTCGATGTGTGTGTATATGTGTGCAGGAGCGCGTGTGACCTCTGAAGTTTGAAATAAAGAGAGAGGACAGAATAAATGTAAAAATCAAAACACAACAGTGCATTTAATTTACAAAATAAAATCGTTTTCCAAACTAATATACCCAGCTCCGGATCATACATACACACACCTAGTACATACAGTATGTATGAATGATTTATTTATTTCATATGCATTAATTACAAACAGCCACCAGCAATTTAGATGCAGGCAACACACACACACACACACACACACACACACACACAAACGAGGTCTCTTGTCCTCTCCTCTCTAACTTCACTGACAGTTCCTGATGATCCCCACCAATGGTCCCCTCTTATATTACATGCAACACAATCCACCCTTACACACTAATTTGTTTTCTTTGGCTCTTTTTTCTGTTTCGGTGTGTAACTGAGCCCTTGAATATATACAAATTTAATAGAGCTAATAGAATCATTATCAAATTCAGATCAATATAAATTTAGCCCCAGTACCCTTAAAAGGCAGCAATATTGAAATACAACACTGTCTGTGCTCTCTCATTCTTCCGCCTACATCTGACGCTTGCTGCCATCAGACATGAATTACCAGACAGGCACATTACAGCTAATAAGACTCACACAAAACACCCTTTATTAATGCATGAGAGTGTCTTTGATCCTGGAGAAACTTTCAAAGGGAAAGCAGTAATCACTGTACCTCAGACAACACAATAAGATGCTTCCCATTACCTTGAAGGAGTCAACAATGTGGCTGAGGTCAAATCAACCTGAGCCCCTACAGCATGTCTCCAAGGGGTGGGACAATACAAAGCTACTACAGCTGAGCTAAACAAAGCTGCTTTTTCCTACAGGGTAATCATATTTTTGTCGTTTTAACCAACATACAATCAAAACTTCTGAAAACAACAACAAAAAAAAGAAAAAAACGGTCTCTGCCAGCATAGTTGTTACTAACAGTGAATCACTCAGCATTCAGTTCTGTGAGAAAATATCATATTCATATTTGGCTCTGGTTAGGATGCAAAATATTTGTGAAGCTACAGTCATGGTTATTAATTTGAATTAATTAGAGTATAATCAAACACTGTCTTACTCAAATTGTTCACAAAATTAAAAAGAAATCTAGTTAACATGTTTTTTTTTTTCCCCCTTAACATTTTAGAATAAATGATAAGCTTTATTTCACATTTTGCAGTGCTGATTTTCATCGGGCTGGTCAACATTCTGGGTCCAGGATCATTTTACTGAGCCCTAGGTATGAAAATAATTAATCAGTAATCTTTATGGAACACAATTTCATTGATCACATATGCAAAGCACAAATGCACAATGCAATTTTGATAAGGGACATATTAAGTAAAGCCTCTTTCTCTGAAGAGTTTCACATTCTGAACATTCTTCATAATTAAGATATTACATATTTTATCTATTGTGGTCAATTTGTTATTCTTTGAAGAGTAGAATAACAAAGACCTAAAATAAAATCTACACAAAAAGATAATGATGATATCTGCTAATAGTGTGTATTCATCAAACCCTACAGTAAGCAGTGCCCACCTCATCCTGTCAACCATATTGCCACTGTCAGACAGTTTTCTGTATTTTTTTTTTTCTTTCCATCCTGTATTTAGTGTGATAAACTCAGGGAAAGTTAACTTTCCTGATTTAACAGAAATCAATATTCTGAAAGTCTTTCCATCCTTTCAGCACACCTCTCAGTAACAGTATTAGACCTCCACACAAATAATCCATTGGAAGATAATTCAAAATTTTGGCTTAACTTCTATTCCAATAATCTCGATTTTGACAGCTACCTGTCACATTATAAAGTCTGAACATAGTTACAAGAATTGCGAATGATACCTGTGATTGAATTTTATTGAAGTGGTCAGCAAGTAGCTCATTCCCCCCAGAAAGCCCCGGGGCCTGCAGGTGGTCAGTGGGGAACAGCTTCACAACATCTCACCACTGTACGATACAGAGCGAGTAGAAGGAAAAGTGGAGGAGAGGACCCCCATTTGAGAGACAGAGGTGTCACTGCAAATTCATTACCTGACTATGTAAGCCCGGCGTAATGTATTCCCACTTCAGCCAGGATCCACTGCTTACACTCCATCATGGCATGTATGAATTCTCACACACCATGCATATGAACAGCACATGCAAACAAACAATCTCACGTTAAAAGAGTCTGTTGTGCAGTTGAAACTTGGAGGTGAACTTGTGTAGGCCTGAGAACGATAGTTACAATATGATACTTCAAATAATACTATGATTATATAAGATAATGATCAACTACATGCTGAAACACTCAGAGTCTGGTGAATGTTCAGTTATGTTAGTTCACCTGGGCTCTTGGCAAGTTTTAGTGGAGCAGCATTCCTAAATACCCAAACTGTTCATTTCCATTATTAAAATCTCTCACACTCTACAAAATGGACATTACTATGTCAGTACTTATACTATACAGATATAAGATCCATGTGCCAGAAAGAAAGAGAGAAAGAGAGAAAGAAAGAAAGAGAGAAAGAAAGAAAGAAAGAAAGAAAGAAAGAAAAAGAAAAATACTAAATACTTTCACCTTATATTTCTACTTCCTCATTTCTACAGCATCAATATCTTCATCTGGCCTAGATACAACTTGATCAAAACATACAATTTTGACATTGTTTAATCAGGAAAAAAAATAGTTCTATTTTCTGAGTAAAACTTTATTTTGGAAATTAATTTTGCATTTTTGTCAACTTCGTTTGACTTTGACTAGGTCCTTACCAGGCTTCTGCAGGTTTCATGAAATTAGCAAAATCACTGCTATAAAACAATTTTCATGTAATTGTGCATTTTCTATGTTTCCTCAAATAAAACTCACATTTAGTTCAGCTGAGACGATTAACCAAGCACATAAGAAAAAAAAAAGAACAATTATTCACAGAAACAGATTTTCCTCCCATTCTGACCGGGCGAAGCTGCATTGAGCATGTGCGAGATGTCTTTGACCTCTACCGCGGGAGCATTCTAATCAACCCTAAGGGTCAAAGGTCAGGTCTGGACAGAGAAGGCATCCCAGACTGGCCACAACAAATGCAGAGGAACATCTGCTCTCTCTGCGTCACACAAAGCTGTCCCCTCTGAGGCCCTCGGAGCCCTTAGGAGCCTGGGAACCGCTCAAAGTCAAGGGCAGCCTCCACAGCCCAAATGCTGACTGGACACAGCAACAGTCACTCACAATGCTATATGGACACTGTCAAAATGCTGAATGAATTATGTATATTTCCAACAGAAGCTAACTGCCTCACTCCTTTAAAAAAATGTCATTCAAATTATCCAAACGTTCATTAAATTGGTCATTTAAACAAAAAATGTCATTAAAAAAAACACACAAAAAAAATCTGTTCTTTTTGTAGAATTTTAAAGATATGAATGAATTTAGTAAGGAGGCCCACGATAAAATACTTTTAATTGAGTACTACATGCCTGTGGCCCTCTAGAATAACAAGCCCAGTACAGAGTTTTCCTGGTTCTGAGGGGTTTAGAGAGGTGGAGACCGAGCCGTCCAGGGTCAGGGAATGATAATCTTTTTGAACGAGAACACCCTTTGAATATGCGTGCACTACTACACACACACACACACACACACACACACCACCCCGATGACAGAGAGATCACCCCTATACACTTCCGCTCTCTTTCCTTGGCAGCCTAACATTATGCTTTAAAGGAACCGTCAAATGATGTCAATAGTCGGATCAATACCTCGGGATGTCTCAGTTTCCCCTGCAGCAAATGAGGTGCATTATACAGATCCTCCTGGGCAGAGCTCGAACCACAACTCCAGGAGCTCCGCACTGTATTGCTGCTGCTGAGGGACAGCCGCTGTATGTCTCCTCTCCCAGACATCGCCGCATGCGTGCCACATTTCCCTTGTCTGTCTAATGTGCTGCTGATCTACACCTGCTGGGCTCGGGGTTGCAAAGGTATACGGCGTGCGCTGACAGCATCAATCACTCAGCAGGCCTGATTATTGCTATTTAGAATACATTTAAAACGATTCTGTGGAGCCGCTGTCCAACCCGGCATGGATGCAATGGCACTGGTATTTTACTGTGAGGGATGTTTCACAGCAGGGTCCTGGTTGGGAAGCTTGATGCTCTTTTTTATTTTCCTAAGTAAACAAAACTCTTTCATTCATGAAAATAAAGCCATTTTATCAAAAAATACTAACGGGACTAATAAAACAAGTAACACTGAATTCACTAGAACTACGCCAGCCCATCTTAACAGCATCTCAATGTCAGCCAGCCTGGCCGGCCCAGTGTGGAGTTTTCTATAAGACAGGAGCTTCAGAGAACTGATACATGCTCCTGTGCTCTCAGGTAAGCTTAGTAATAGACACAGTCACTCTAATTCCCCTTCAATTCTCACCTAAAATTGAAAGCTGCCAAACGCAACCTTAATTACATACTACCCAATCACAGCTTAAATGTAACCTTCTGCCCCCCCTCACTCCCCGCACCTCCATCCTCTCCTTCCCTCTCTCTCTCTTTCTCTCTGAGGGAGGAACAAATGGAGTGTGTTCCTCATGAGATCTACACATATTTCACCGGGGGAGTAAACAGGTCTAGAGGATATGAGACGGATATATTATGTATATGGGAAGCCAGCGTGAGGTTTAAGGAGCAACCTGCTTGGTCAGCACAGAGTGTACTGAAAATGCAAGCAGATCAAGAACGAGCAGGGTTATGGATCTCCCCTTGTATGTAACTGAGCAAGGTCTATTGACCCAAATTTAATTATTTTAGCCTCCACCCATTCCCTTTCCCCTTTCTGTCCCCCTTACAACGACGTGCCTCTCTTTCTCAAAAAGACATAGATCTTAATCTCTGCAGATCCAAATATATTTGGTTATTTCAATCTCAAAGGCCCATTAATATGCAAATTCTGCTGTTCATGTTCTGTCTGCATAACAGTGTTGAATAAAAACACATACCGTTCTAATCCACTATTTCAAGTATATTTTCATTTCATTCCCAATATTAAATATGCAATGCATGGCTGATCTAAAGCATTTTTGCAAAACTATGACTTGAAGTATACTGTATGAGTGAGAGTGAAATGAGAGAAACAGTCATCCCTCTATTTGTCCTTGTGTCTTGCACCAATACTGTCTAAATTAGAGGCATCTCCTTTGGGCAAGCGGATAAACCAGGGAAGTGTAAAGGCAACAGCATACGCACAGCTATTCTCCATCCTCTCTAATCACATGATCAGGGTGCCGGCACCACATCCTCAGCTCAGGGAGGGGCCAGGCAGCGCACGGCTCACCACCATTTTGTGTGAGTACCTGGCTCCTTTTGTGTGAGTACCTGGCTCATTTGTTTACCTGCATATGTGTTAATATTTTAGAGCAGGTAGGGACATCATTTGTGACATGTTTCATTTGGTTTGGCTCGGGGGCGTTTTTTTTTTGTTTTTTTTTCCTAGCAGTGAACGCACGGCAGACACGGTGCTAAAGGAACACAGGCGGACGCTGCAGACAACACATCACGGGGTATCAGTGTGCCCCAACTGCAGCCCGATCTGTATTTCATGTCGTCTATTTTCTTCCTCTCTTCCTCTCTCCTGGCCGTGCTCCCGACAGACCCCTCTCCTCCCTACCATCCTATGTGTGAGGCGCATATGGTGCAGTGAAATTGCTGTCTGCGAGAGCATGCCTCTGCCTGTCCAGACTTCATCAGAGGGATTAAAGAATGGGATGAAAAAAAAAATCAAAATAAAATGATGATAGCGGGGCCGGGGCTTTTTTCTCTCTTTTTCCACCCCCCCCCCCCTTTCCCCTCCTGCTCTGTTTTAAGTAGAGTGGAACATCAGATGACAGAGAAGGCTCTCTTGCTAGGGTGCGGTGGTTTGCAGGGAAAGGTTGCCCGGTCGGTGAGCTGGACTGGGTTTATTTGGCTCTGACAAGGGCTCACTACAAAGGGAAACCAAATTACAGACAGCACTGTTCCTCCCTCAATCCAGCCACTGAAGTTCACTTAAAAGCTGCGTCCAATTAAAAAAGCGAGTCAGGGGTGCAGCAGCAGCTTTCTTTCATGATTACTTACCCATCTTCCTCTGATGTGTTCTCTTTTTTTAAATAACATCAACAAACAAAAGACAAAAAGTCTCCCAGCAGGCAGAATGGAGAAGTAGGAATGCGTGTGCTGAGGTGGGGTTATTACATTCTCAGAGTTGGGGATTTTGGGGGCAGAGGAGAGAAGAGAGGGGAAAGATTGCAGGATATTAAGGAGGCAGGGATGTCACACCAAGACCTTATAACAAATTCCCATATGCTTTCATCATGGCTCGATTTGAGACTGATCAAGGGAACAGGTCATTACTTGGTTTCCTAGCACTGTTATTACCAAGAAACAGTAAATAGTTATTGCTATGTTTATCATCCTGAGAGATAGCCATTACAGAGACAAGCCAACATAATCTCCTTTTATCTTTCTATATTTTACCCATCAAATTATAGTTACCAGCGTAAGTGGAAGCCATTATAAAGGAAGTTATTTAATGATGTACAATATTATTCTGTAGCTGAAAATCAAACATGTAGTCAATTAATGCATTCAGTCTGTAAAAATTCTTCCATGAGAGGAAAAACATAAAGTATAGCCAATATCGTATACAACCAAGAACTGAATAAATATTGTATGAAGCAAGGGAAGCTGGGCAGGTGTCTAACAATGTTCAAAACAAATTTAAAAAAGAAATCTTGAAAGGATACAGCTTACTGAAAGTAAATAGAACATACAGATAATGTCTATCTCACTTTGGTCAAACAGTGCATGCAGATGTGGTTTTATAGTGATCCTACTAAATTCAAGTAAATAGGGATATATGCTGAGGTTTATTCTGGGATTTGCCAGACACTAGATCTGGCCCTGTATTTGAGACAACAAAAAGGCAATCTTGACATCTTGCCCAACCAGCAGATAATATTTGCTGTTCAGAGACTGGCTTTCTTTTGTTCCAGGTTTTTATAAACCCAAGACACTTGAAATTTAAACCCAGTTCAAGAAATATTATTTGCCACAGGGCGAGGTAAATCTCTTGGCGGGGCCTTTCAAAGGGTTGCCCTGGGTTTGTTTACAATTGATCTTATTTAAAAGTGGATTTTTTGTTTTACTTTTCAAAGACACACTTTCTGCCATGATCTTGTAGGTCAAAGGAGTGATGAATGCTTTTTTTTTCTCCAATTGGAGTGAAAAAAGTGAAATAATCAGAAGATAATAATACAGAAAGCCCTGTTGCGCCCCTGGTTTTTCCCAGGTCTCCATCTTCTACATTTAAAATAGAAAACACATGCAAGATAACATCTCCAACTGCAGCGAACAGTTGAAGAAATACACCCCTGGTGAGAAAGCAAATAAATAAAATTTAAACTGCCTGAAAAATGTTCATTTCTGTGATTTATTGAAATAAGAGCTGTATCACGAAATATGGCAGAAAAAATTTCAATCATACTGCTAGCATGTGAGTGTGTGTGTGTGTGTGTGTGTGTCTGTGTGTGTGTGTTGAACAATGAAATGAAAATGGCCTATAAGCTGTATAAAACAGCTGTTTCTCTCATTGTTTAGAGGAGCAGTCTACAAATTCCATTCATCCCTCCACCTCAGAGGGACCAACTGACCTGACAACTGACCAATCACCATAAAGGAGAGAGAGGGGGTTGAGAGAGAGACAGAGAGAGAGAGAGAGAGAGAGAGGGAGACTCTTCAGTACTTTTCTGTCTGCCCTGGTAGAACAAAACATTCACCTTTACTGTTTGTAAAGTTACTCTATTTGAAATAAATCAGTGGTGTGAGCGGAGCCAATAACGCATCATTAATCTCCACACATGAGCATGAAGTTGTTTTTGGTTTGCTGAAGTTCTGCAGGAGTCCCCGTGCACAGACAGGGCAGTGAGAGAGGTGGAGAGAGATGGGGACAGCAGTGAGACGGGGAGTGTCCTCCGGGGCAGGGAGGCTCCCTCTCCTGCCCACAGCCAGGCCGTGTTGCAAGACGAGGTCACAGGCAGTGGAGCTGTTTTAAAGCTTGCCACTCCTGGGGAACAAGAGGGACAAGCAGAGGGCACAACAGTAGGGACACCCCAGTAAAGACCCCTTCATCTGGACTACACCTGGGGGAGCCCACAGGCCACCCAGCCCAACAGCACAGCAGCTGCTTTACACACACACACACACATTCACACACACCTGCACTCACACACACAGCACTGAGAGGTGTAAATCTACAGTAGTGTCTGACGCACAGGTAAACAAAATATTATAAAAATTACTATAAAAATTTTACATAGAATAAAATTAGAAACTGTAAAAAGTCAATGAATACAAGTAGTTCTTCAGCTGGACAGAAGAAAAAGACATGTAGGATTCTGGGTATAAAAAAATGTTGTACTTGGGAAAAGTATTTTACATTGCATGTGGTAAAGTTTGATAGTGGGTACATTTGTGATGTGAAAATATACATTTTGATATAATGTATACATGTTTCCCCACAATGCTCCTTGGACATGGAAGACCACTGATTGAGTACATAGATTTGATTGTGGACATTCTTAGAAAATATTGCAAATGAATGAATTAAAAATGTTTTGGGTTTTTTTTGTTGTTTTTTACTTTAGTCACTCTTACATTGTTTGCCCTTGTGCTATGACTGTCCCATGTATAATGTGTGTGCTCTGTATTGTGTGATAGATGTTCATATCTTTAGACAGCTGTCAAATCTGAATGAATTATACCTGTAAAAATACAGGGATATTTATCTTTTAAGTTAATTATTTGAATGTACTGTACATTCAAAGACCAACTTTTTAATTAATCATACAGTTCAACCCAACTAACACTGCCATGGTATCTGCTATGAAACTTTTTACTGCAATATTAGAGCAGATCTAGGAACCTGTGACAGGACTGTAGCACTATACTGACTTATGAGAAAGCCCAGGCCAAGCTAACATTTTAAACTACATCTCTGTCTATTGTGTCTCGCTTGAGCTTATGAGAGGGTCCCTGGGGCACCTCCATTTTCCCAGAAACTCCCTCGAAGGCTCTTCAGGTTAACATGCCCAGTTTGACTATTAGATCAATAGTTGTAAATGACTTCATCACACCAAAGAGGCAACTTTCTGGACAGAATTGGTCCCACAGTTGCAACTGACAGGCTCATGCTGTGGGGAAGTCCAGTCAGTCTAGTCACTTTACAAATCTATAGTTTTTCCAAAAACGTACCCTAGCGTAAGGACAAAAAAATGGACCAACTAGCAGAAAGATTTTGCATCTTTTGCATGTTGTGTTATAAAATATAAATTATATTCAAAAAATGTGAACAACCCCAAAAAAGTGATCCAGACCCCGGGTTTACTTGCAAAGAGGTAGCGATGTAGTCAGCTACAGTAGCTGTAGGGAGAGGTGAAAAATCCCCATTGATATCACATGGCCTTTCTGCACCTCTTTTGTTCTTACAGGATAAGGGGCGATGTCAGTTCACTCCCAAACCTCCCTAAAATGCCCCCAAAGCCTGCCTGGCTCCTGAGTGGGAGTGTGTAATCGGTCCTGGCAGAGTGCTGGTTAATGGGGGGCACAGGGCCATGGGTTGGAGATGTATTCATGTGCGTGGCGTGGCGCCTGGACCCAGGGTGACACTCTTCATTCCCACTGCCTCAGGCCAGGATTAGGATTGCGGCCAGCCTCACAAAGCCAGCCGTAATGCAAAATCATTTTCATATTAACCTCGCCTCTCTTCTCTGGGCCTGACAGTGGACAGGCCTGCTCTCTTTGGTGCTCAAATTATCCTCAATTACTGGGGAAAGGCCAGGCGAGGGGACGTCACCTAACCTTCACCATCTGTTAGGTTCAAAGCCTTAGCAGTCGGCCAGCCCGCCTGTCTCCTGCCTCCCCTGACCTTTCCGCCTCGGCCAGCTCCTGCACTATACGCCTTTCAAACCCCCCCCACCCTCCCCCACGGCCCAGCCCTCTCCGGACACAGCTGGGAAGTGCGTGTGCACACATCATATTAGGGGGGAAAAGGTTATGTCACGCTTCTTCAACAAAGATATGAATATTCAAAACTAAGCACAGACCATGGCAAGAGGTGTGTCAAGACATAGGTTAAAGCAGACTCATCCTGATAAGCCAATACGTTTGAATTGAGTGCTGCTTTTTATGGGTTCTGAAATTAAAATGTTATTCAACGGGATTAAAAAACAAACAATTGACCATTTTGCTATTCTCGATTCATAACTGATTTTCTGAGTTATTGTTTTACTATTTAAATACTCACAGATATGCATAAATACTAAAAGTCTGTTTAAGTAAAAAGATTTTTTTTTACTTAGACTGACAATATATTTGACAATCTTAAATATTATGTTAAGCATTTCAGAAATACTGATTGTTTAAAACTATAATATTGCGCATTATGGTTAATGACGTTTACAGAATCATGGCTGTTTTCCGCAGCTTATTAGGTTAAAACACGTAAAAATGTATGATACTTGTTTACATCATTTTTTATGGTAACTGTTTTTGTTTGTCTATTACACCAAAATAAGTTTATTTGTGAGGTTTTTTTTTTCTTATTTAGTTGAGTGCCTCACTAACATTATTTCCTGTTTTCGTGCTTTTATTTGGTCTTATCTTACATATATAGCAGAGGTTGGCTTTAATTAAACATTCATCCATATTCGAGATTGTGCTTGTGAAATATTGAAGAGCTCTTATTTCTCCTATAGTGAATGCACCCCTGAATAATGCAGGCAGTGTTTTCTGTTTGTTTTGAGCCTGTGTGTTTTAGCAGTTCCACTGTGTCCATTTGGATTTTCCAGTCTGTCTGGCCACTCAGGAGGCCGCCTTTCTCAGGTCATCTGGCAGGACCTGACGGCTCTGAAATAACTTTTAATAAGTCTGCTAAATAATAGATGGAGTGTAGGCTAAAATCAAGCCAGGAGGAGCGGGGCCCAGGACAGCGAGCCACAGAGACAGACAACAAGCAGGTCCCAGGCTCTTCCCTCGCCTCGCCAGCCTCTGCAGCAGCCATGTTCAGCCTCCTGCTTCACCTCGTCTCCAGACCCAGACTCTCTGTGGGGTCAGGGGTCATGGACTTGACCTTGTGGCCCCCGGGAGAGCGCTCACTTGGTTTGGGGTATAATTTGGGATTTATTCTGCAGGAGGCCCTGTCTCAGGCAGCATTATGCCTCATTATCCTCCCGTCCTCTCTGTTCACAGGGCACAGCCCAGAGCGAACACATCAGCACTCCATTTTACTTACACCTTTACAATCCTACAATCAATACCTCCAACTGACAACATTGTTCATTTAAATACGTCTCAATTGCCCCTGATGCAATATGCTTTTCATTCAAAATTCTATTTAATATTCAGGCCATGTTCAAAGATAATTCCTGTTTGTTTTGTTTAGTTTTATTTATTTTTTATTTTTTCACGTGATATTCAGGCCGTTCTTCAGCATAAGAGTAATATATAGATATATAGAGAATATATAGAGTTCTCTGTAATTAACACAAAAATGTGCCGTTTATTTTTCTAAATTAATCACAGCCATAGGAGTAACAGCAACATCTTTCATAAATCTTTTTCTCCAAATGTTAAACATATTTCAGTTGCTTTGATGATCAATTCATTTGGCATTAGCAGTGGCTAAATTTGCTATTTGTATGGCTGTTATCAGACAGCCATACCATGCTTTTCAGTTTCTCCTAGTTCTTGGACTACATGCAGGCCAAAAACCCACCAAGTATTAGATGAAAAATCAGGAATTATCTTTTTTTTTATTTTATTTTTTTTTATTCTGGCAAGCAGGTATGGTCTATTTTTTCAACATAAAATGTTGTGTTAGATAGAGGCTGAAAAAAAATCTTGTGAATCCAACTAGAAAATATGCTTACATTTACAAAAAAATATGCTAAATGAACTAGGCTTTTCAAAATCTTTTCACTTAAAAAGAGGAGTGATATCTTTCAGATATAGGCTAAAAAGAGTGATCATTTCTATTATGTGTGCTTCACTCTAAGTGGGTCCCTGTGGAGGACAATTTTGGAGAGATCTTTCCTGATAAGAAACAAGCCCTGCATGCATTAATATTACATTAGTCCCAGTATCACAGAGCGTCTGCTCAGTCAGGTAGAGAGCTTTTCATTGACATGTCCTTATCATGTTAATATTACACTCATCAAAGTAGGCTACAGCGTAGGGGGAAAAAATACAACAAAACGTGCAAAATTACAGATTATCCTTATGAGAAGTCTGAAAGGCAGAACAGACAATAAAATGGTTATTTAGGTCACATATTCACTGTAATGCACAAAAAAAGAGACAGATGCCGCAGGAAATGCGTCTTGTGTGTGTGTGTGTGTGTGTGTGTGTGTGTGTGTGTGTGTGTGTGTGTGTGTGTGTGTGTGTGTGTGTCGAAAATATGACACGCATGGCCAGTCATGGCCTGCAGAGCTACTCCTCAATGCGGACAGCACGAGGGGGTGCCAATCTCCAGCGAGGGGGAGACAGGTGCAAGGCTCGGCTCTACTGTAGCCTTATGTCGCTAAATGCATTTAAAGTCTATTCATAATACACACTTTCCCCCCACTATTTCCATGACATTATTCTTGCATTGTGCTTTTGTTTGCTCGTGCGTGTGTATGGGTGTGTGTGTGTGTGTGTGTGTGTGTGTGTGTGTGCGCGCGCGCGCGCGCGCGCGCTACTTCATGTACATGATTTTTTTTTTTTAATATAAGAAATGGGCATATTAAAACAACGTTAAAAATTCAGCCGTTTTAATGTCTTAATTTGAAACGTATCATTTTATCATCGCCTGGTTCGTGTTTGTGTGCTGGGGATTAGGTCTGCTGCAAGCTGTCGGGCACCATGCCATCTACAAAATTAACCAAATAAGTTCCTCTAACACGTGTCAGGTTAACAAAAGGCGGATCGCTTTAATGGGAGACCGGGAGGCCGGGAGGCGGACGTGTGCTTGTTTCTGTGCCAAAGTTAGTCACTCTCATTTGAATGTGAATAGTATTTACCACTGAGAGCTGCTTCTAAGGACCCTGTGTCTACAATACACAACCTCCTTCTCTAAAGGATTTTTCAATTAGCCCCCCTTTGAACTAATCGGGGCTAATTAGGCTTTATCGCTGGGTAATAGCTTGTATTAATTGCCTCGCGGGCCAACTGTTGAGGAATTTGGCGAATGATCCAATTGAATCTGACAAGTTTATTCTGTCTATTTAATATTCATTATATTCTAATAGGACACTTGTTACCATGAATACAACAATTAGGCCAAACCTTGCGAGTAAAACGTTAGGCCTACATTTTTTTTCTGTTAATCTGCCAAGAGCTCAAATTGATGAGCAATTTCATTAGAATATTTTAAAGAAAGCCATATTGTTTATTTATCTTACAGCAGGACAAATAAAAATATAAATTATTGCCAAACAAAATGGAAACCCAATATATGCTTTTCTTTACGTGGACCCATTATTATGATAGGCCAAGCACCCTGTCTGCTCATGAAAACAGAGGCTATTTTCAAAGACAGCATCATGCAGTGGCCTGCCTGCATGACCCTACAGAGAGACGGTTTATTCTAACGTAGGGTATTGGCCCATGCCTTATAGGGCTTTGCCAAACCATCTTTATACCCTAAAAAGGAATATGAAATCTTTTTTTTTTTTCATTCCATCAAAGTCTACGCGGAAATGGCAACGCTGGGTATATCTAGAAACGCTGAAGTGAATTGGCCTAAGGCCGTATTTGACTATTGTGCAGGTATTTTTGTTGACATTGAACTGGCAAACAAATAGGATTGGGACCTGCCACAATCACACGTTTTATCTATCTGAGGTTGCTTTCAAAGGTTTCAACTGTAAAGATCATTTATTTATCCTTCACCCTAGTCTCCTCCCTTTTCATATTCCTCCAAAGATAGAAATAATAACGTTTATTCATACAATTTTCATTATCAAAAGTACCTTCCTTCATGCAAAGACCAAAAGGGTTTCAAACATGACATCATAGTTACTGCAAGAATTGACATATTGTACAGAGGATAGGGCCTGTAGTCTTACATAGCCAAAATTGATGTGCAACAAAAATAGAAACCTGAAACATCAATGCAGGATGTAAATGTATCTACTCACAAGAATGTTTGATCATTAATCAATTAACATTTGTGAAACAAAATAGTCCGTGTTTGGAAAAAAAAAGGACGATGAAAGCTTCCAGCAAGCAGCCAAGCCACCACGATGACATTTAGAAAAGAGCAAAAGAAATAATTAATTGCCTGCATGTTTCTATTTATATTGGTTACAGTAAGCTATTAGCCATGTCTGTGCCATCCTATCCATGAAGGGCAAAGATGGGCTTAAATCTGCAGCGGGGCTGGACAGCAGAAAGTGTCAGGGACTTTTACCCAGGGAGGCAGTGGGGTAAACCCACCTAAACTCAGTTAACACACTTTTTGATGTGTGCAGGAGAGATTTCCTACTTTTTAGGCTGGCATATATCTTTATGCCATGAATTCATAGTATAGGCCCCAACAGCTGAGTGACTAGTATCAGTAAGCAAAGCGTAAGTTATATGCAGATAAGGCCTTATAGGGGAAAATCATACAATTAACGCATTTCTTAAAGTATAATTGAATTTTGTGTATATTGGTGCTCGATTTCCTTATGATGATCACCAACTATGTCATAGTTTAACCACTTTTTTTTAAATTTACCTCTACATCACTGCTTTAACTCCTAAATCCTAAACTCATAAATACGCTGGTGCTAATGCCAGCGTGGGAATCATGTGATGATAATTAACTGATAATCGCTGTGGGTTTTCTGTTCAAAAACAAAATAAGTGTAGAAAAAAAATATTCCAGAGCCAGTAGTTATTTATCCTCCTCACCATGAAGAAGCGGTGACCATCAGTCACTTCGCGCCGGCCGGGTGTCACAGCAGTCACGCCGAGGCATATGGCGCTCAGCTGCCCCCCGCATTTGAACCCCCAACCGACCACGGTGAAGTTCAAGGTCTCTGCAGCCAGTGACCAGAAACAGCCAGGAGCCTGCTGTCTGCTGCTGTCCGCCACTCACACATATAACGTGATTATTATTAAGCATCACTTATTCTTATTAACTATTAATTATCAATTACTAATTTATAATTATTGATATTATTATTGTTATTATTACTATTGTTATTATTATTATTATTATTATTATTGTATGTTGCAATGCAAGTTGTAGCCAAACTCAGCTCTATTAATTAGTATTTGTCCGGATTAATCAGACAGCCATCCAGACCATTTGATGATTTCTAGTCGAACCTGACTCTACTGGTCAATGTTTATCATTAGCGAGTATTTAGCCCAGAGTAAACACTTGTCAAAAATCTAAATTGAATGCCTCCCTGCGAAATTTTAGCACGCAGGACAGCAGCAGCCAGGCTGAAAGGAGAACTTAAATTTAGCTTTGCCCTTCAATCTCACACTGTTTACAAGAGGTAGCCTTGTCGCACATTTCATAAATACTAGATGAATTGCTGATATGTTCCTGTACCCAAATGCCTGAATTGAAATTTGACTTATTTGACTTGCCATTAAAACCTGATTTGTTTAGTCTCTGGCTGAGGGAAAGAGGCATTGGCCTATTTTTTTTTTTTTTAAATAGAAAACACTTTATACTGGTGTATATCGCAGGCTGTTGGAGCTAATTGAGAGTGGCCTAATTAACTAAACGTTTCATTTCTTCAAGTGATCAAACGCTTCAATCACACATGATCTTTTCGTTAGTAATATTTTTTATTTTTAATACTGATTACGAGATCAATGATTAAGACACGTTGCAATTTAGGCCTAAAACCAGCTCGACTTAATTTACATGTCAACACCGGTTCAAATGTTACAAACGTTGTCCAACTTTCCCTTATAAAAGTGACACATTACATCGTTACGTAAAAGCAGAAGAGCTTGTAATTAGTGTATATGTATAATGTATATAATAAGTAGCCTATATTATTTTGATTTTAAATTGATGATTTGAAAACTGGGTGGGTAGATTATGCAGAAAAAGCGAGTTATGCGCCTGTTCTTCGTTGTTTGTTTGTATGGTTTTTTTTTTTACTAATCAACTATGCAGATGCTATGCAACACTTCGAGTTGTGTGTTTCTCGATGTAAGATGGCTGCAGGCATGAATTACAGGAAAAATAAAAACCCAGCAGCACACGTTTAAGAAGTTGTCATGATTTGCACGAAACTTTTGCCCTGACGAATAACAGCGTCAGTCACATCTATTTTAACAGGAAGCTCCGTTCTAACACATTCCTGTACTGAGCTGCACATGCGATGCCGACTTCATGTCCTGCCAAAACCCATATGTCAACGCAGAGAAGATGAACATACATGCAGTGGAAAGGGTCTAATTCTTGATGACTTTCATCTCGGTGAAATAATTCATGAAGTGATATACATATACAGTATATGTATATGTATAGCCTACATGCACGTATAGGCTACATCCCTAAATTGTTTTAGTGATATAATGATAATGTAGAATATTATAATCACTATAAGCAACAAGTGAAACACATCAAGTTAATAATATCAATATTTACTTCTTAGCATTAAATAACGTAATATGTTTCAAGTAATATTTTCCAATTTGGGATGAAAAGAAAAACAAATGTGATCTGTTCAGTGAGGTGCATACTGGGCTTTGATTGTCAGTATCATGAGCACAGATCTAGCAAGTGCAGTGCGAGATAAAAAGAAAAAAAAGATTGAACTTAAACCACCACACTTTTTAAAATGTATTTTAGGCTAATAAATTAAATGTAGAAGGGACACCTCTTACAAACTTCTTATCAACGTGCAAAGTCATCGCAGAATTTAACATTAAAGACAGACCAAGACTGACTTAGAGAAGAAAGAAAAGAAGAAGAAGAAAAGAAAAAGAAGAAGAAGAGGAAGAGGAAGGAAAGAAGTAAGGAGAAGGAGAAGGAGAAGATGATGATGGATATGAAGCAGCAGAAGCAGATAAAGAGATGGAGTCAGAGGATGATAGGTGGTCCCAGGTGTCTGTAATGACATCAGAAGGGGAGAGATCCTGCATCTGCATAGTGGGAGAGATCCTGTTTCCGCAGAAAGTCTCTTCATGAGAGACAGGTCACGGCCACTAGCCTCTGTCTGACACATAATTGGTGATATTGATTATAGGTTATCATATGCTGCAGGCTATTTGTAAGATAATGCTGCAGGGGTTAATTTGTTAGCCATTAACCTTTTGGACTGGTGGATATGTACGTGTAAATTAAGTTTAAAACAAGTTCGGACTGGGTCACCAGCCCTCATCCCGTAAATGGAATGCTAATGTATTTAAAGTTATATTACAATACAACACCATAAAATGATGATGGGCTAAACACATTTGACTGCTGGTTCTAAAGGTTCAAAAGGTTAAGATTTCCGAATCCAAAACCTTCCTGCTCTCTACCAATTAACCCCCTCTCAAAGCTCCCAGAGCAGTTCCTCACAGAAATTCTTGTGCTGACCCTTTTGAAACATATCTCCCCATCTAAAAATAAGAGTGACATTTACAGGAAACACCTTTTCCTCTTTCCTCAAAACTGTGAAGTGCCTGCATGCCTGGGTGCAGGGCTCTGAAAGTTGATCCAGATTGTCAATTCAAACTAGCTGGCAAAGAAAAACTAAACTGAACAAAAGTCATGTTGAAGTGACTTGTGAAGCTGACGCTTGCATGCTGTATCTATTTTATATATTTTTTAACTAAACTTAATATAATCAATCTAAGTTAAATCTTTAGTTTGTAAATATTATTATATAGCCAGAACAAATGTTCACAACCAACAATCATTTATAATTTTATGTAGCTATAGTGTCTGTCACTGTATCAACTAATGAATGATGAATGCAAGAATCACAATGTATCACTGATATTATAAAAGTCAACAAATAAATATCAATATAGTATGAAAGTATAGGCACCAGAATTTGTTGTACATTTCAGTAAATACCAATTTACTAACAATTATTCCCTTTAAGCAAATATAAACGTCCCTATTTCTATCATATTTTGATGAATATGTGTTAAAAAAAAAAAACTGCAACACAGTTTACAGATGCACAACATTTCAGTAAACACTTCAGGGGGCAAAGTGAAAGTGTTGTAAAACAGTCAAACAGATTTAACTGCATCAGAATCATCAGAGTTTTCCACATATTTTGGTTTTATCTCAGCAAGGAATAACACATCAAATACACAAAATCACAGCAAAGAGAAAAGCTGTAACCTTTGAGAAAGTCGATCAGAGGCGATCAGAGGTGCAGAAGCACCTAGTACAGCCCAGAGCAGTAAAGACAACCCACTTCAACTTCAAAAACATGACATTTGCCACCTCAGAGCATAAAACATGTCTCTATAACTCTACACCTGTAAACCTGTAAACCCACACAATGTAGATCAAGAAGAAAACCCAGCTCTTCTCACTCCAGCAAACGCTATTAAAGTTACTTAGTAATGTGTGTGTGTGTGCGCACGTGAGTGTTGCCTTGTGTACAGTGTGTTTGCGTGTGTGTGTGTGAGAGAGAGAGAGGGGGAGAGAGAGAGAGAGAGAGAGGGAGAGAGAGAGGAGGAGAGAGAGCGTGTGAAAAAGTGAGAGCATGAGTGAGTGCTGGTCAGCAGATCAGTCAATCAGCAGAGCTCAGTTGACACAGTGAAACAGAGCAGGGCAGAGAGCTTCACAGAAAAGGAGGCAGAGGTACCTGTTTGGAGCAATCCAGTGGCAGGATCAGCCTTCCAGCTTGGCGTGCATTAATTATCCTCCAGAAGGATGGGCGCTCTAGGCTCGCTTCTGACCCGACACTCCTACTGTCCCACAGTCAAAGGAAAGGATGGATGGAGAGGAGCAAGAGGAAAGAGGGAGAGAAATGGGAGACGAGGAGAGAGAGAGACGGAGGGAGAGAGGGAGAGAGGGAGAGAGAGAGAGAGAGAGAGAGTCAAATCCACTGCTACTCTGACACCATGACTGGTCCACGTGAGATTGATCACACACTCACACACACACACACTCTCAGGCCTCTGCAGTGACAGGGGGGAACTGCCAAGCAGTAGGATGCTTTGTCTAGCCTAGGGACACAAATACCCAGATGCATGAGCACCCATAGCACACACATGCACGCACACGCACGCACGCACAAACACATGCACGCAGACACTCGTACGCACGCCCACGCACAGACACACACACAGACACACAGACACACACACGTGACCTATGACTCAGACAATTACTTTGGAGTTTTGACTGAAAAGAAAAGCATTTTTTTTTTTTTTTTTGTAAATCCATGTGTCATTTCAGCAAAACTGGAATCCAACACGACTTTATACTGCCACACACTACTTTATTTCAATCTGTCTTACAGACTATGAAAATGATTTGGTGTTTCAGAAGCCCTCATTAGCATTCACTCGCTGGCCCCTGCACATCTGTTCAGTAGTCTAATGCCTGTTAGGTTGCGGGGCAGCTGAAAATGGACAGCAAAATAAAAAGGGTCAAAAGTCTGGCACTGAGAACCGAGAGGACTGTGATTACAGACAATAGACAATAAAAGAGATGCATATGAGCGGCGGCAGTGTGCCTGGCCTCTGCACCTTTAGGGAGGACAAGGCTCACACTAATCTCATGAATGCCTTACACACACACACACACACACACACGCATACACAGGCAACACATTTATTGGCAAACAGTAACAATTGCCACTATCCACACAAAGTGCTAAATTGCGGAATTGACATTTACATTCAAATGTGCTACTCAAATGTTTATACTTTTTTATGAGAGTATTTAAGTGGCCGAGTTAAAGGTTTAATGTCACTTTATTTTAGCATTTGTTTTTTGTTTTTTTTTAAATAAAATTGTCATTGATTGCATTCTTTCATTACATACATAAGTCAAATAAACTTGAACCAGGGAGACATAGGCAGTGATGCTGATGTTGAAAATCAATTTGCATTGCATTAACCAAGTATAAAGGCTAGCAGTTCAGCTCTCTGCTGCTTAGAAAAATCACATTTCCCAAATCAAGCGTCCCCTTCAGCCGTCTTCTCCTGTCACTAACCAGGACAGGGCGTCTCAGTCAGCTGGCCTCTGTATGCAGATTGATCCAGATGGACATGGCGTCCAGACCTCCAGTCCCCCATAGACCCTCTGGCTGAACTTGACTCCCAGGACTACAGATGGGAAGGAGGGCCCCTCACCTTTGGTGAACCCTAGACCCCCCCACTCTCCATCAAAACAAATGGTAGATGGCTGGCTCAGCTACCTATCCAGTATCCACCAGTAAAAATCATTCCAGATTGAATTCAGGTCTCTTTCCCAACAGCTATCACCACAGATAGCTGATCAATACCGGGACATTATCACAGAACGCTTCCTCAAACACAGTGTCAACATGCGAGTCCTGGTCGGGGAGTGTGTGATCACTGGGGTGGAAAGGAGCCGTGGCCTGGCGGTTACGCAGAGGAGGCTCAGAGAGGAGAAGCACTTTGAGCAGAGCTTGAACCCTGGGGGGCTGCAGGTTTGACTGGCTATGCTGCTGAGCATGCTGGGCCACAACTTAAAAGGAGATCAGAGGGCTGTACCTCAGAGCAGCTCAAGCCCTCTTTCTTTTTCCTCATCTCTCTCTCTCACCACTCTCATCCTGTCTGTTACTCCATTTTTTTTATTATAATTTCTTTTTTACAAACCATTAATTTTCATGTGATTTCAGGAAAAATATGCAATTTGCACAGGAAATGCAGCAGACATTTTCTTAGGTTTCAACATTTTGCAATAAGTATTTTGATATTCAAGACCTCTCCTGTGCGGGAAGACAGTGCTGATTGAAAGAATGAGAGATGCTTCCACATGGGAAACTACAGATCACCAGAATAACGATGATAATATTCCTGCCATTTACAATAATCACCTGCTTCTCTACTTCAGAAATACAATGTCCTTGCAGCATAGCCAGAGAGTTATTTTTGTTGTTTTCTTTTTTATTGAAAACTTTGTTTTGAATATGCACTGCATGCACACCCACACTAACTTCAACAAACAGACATACCCTCTCTGGGCTTTAAGTATTCAGGTCCCACCCCACCACTAACCCTGCGACCCTAGGTGTACAATCAGTGTAGAATCTGAGTTGATGTCTTGCCTGGTTTCCCGGGGGCCTCTCTTGCCATTCTAACCTTGTTTCTGGTCCAGTCCTGCTCTGCTCTTCTCCCCTATGTTCTGCCTGGGTAATGCTGTTTCCCACTCCCCCTGGTTAGTGTCTCATATTGGCCTTATCTGAGGCCTATCTACACGGCACAACATTTACCTAGCTGGTGCCCAGCAGACAGAAAGCCTGGATCTTCATCAAACACCAGTCAGCAGAGAGAAAAGGGGGATTGAGGGACTGCTTTATGAATTATTAAGATTAAAATCTTTCTCATATTACCTATCCTTTCCTCCTTCCATTCCATTTTCTTCCCTTTCTTTTTCTTTTTTGGTTAAATTTTAAAACATTTATATCCCTCTGTTCCTGAGTAAACGAGCTTGGGGCCAATTTTCCATTAAAAATAAAAGTTGAAGAGAGGAGGAAGGAGAAGAAGTAGCTTGGTCGGTTTTAGATTTTAGTCATCTTTAATCAGCCCAGTGTTTCTGTGCAGGGGAAGAAAGAGTCAGATGAAACAACCACGTAATGATTTTTTTTCTTACTAGTTTGCTTCAGTCTTGGATGTTGGAAACTTAAAAGGAATGTAAGAGAAAGACTTTCTTACCTTTTATTATTACTGTCAGTGAGCCTTTGCTCGTTCTGCCTTTGTTCAGTGGTCTAAGCAATTTTCCAACTTATTAAAAAAATGATGCATTAACAATGTACTTGCCATTATCCTGGGTCAGGTATTTTAGAATAGTGGATTCATGGCTGAGAGCCTGAGCAACACTTTAATGACAGTCTGCCTGTATCAAAGAAGACTGGACTTAACCTGTGATAGGATCTCTTTCTCTCTCTTTCTCGTTTTACCTCCAGCTCTTAATGCCTTACCTACTGCTTTAAACTGCATTAATTCTTTAGAAAAAAATACATGAGCAAAACCAGAAAGACTTTTTTAAAGTACAACAGTAATGCATTGACTCAGACAATAAAAGTTACAATATTATAAATGACAAACTCGTTTCATTTGTGGGCCAACGCTGTCATAAAGAACAAGATTATTAACTGCTGTTCTAAACAAGTTCTTTATCTTATACATCTGTACAAACTATTAAAATCTGTGCTGTCTAATCTGTCATCAAAGGCCGAAAATCTGCAGCTTTTCATTCCAAAACCAAACACTAAAGTATCTGATTGCACAAATTAGTACACCTTCAATCAGAGAATTTTGTTGTTTTTGTTGAATTGGTTTGTCAATGCAGACGATGTGAAAAGGGCCTATTATACTATACTTGTGTGTGAATGACCATATGAATAAATGTGAATGGAAATGTACAATATGACTTGTCAACTACATATGTACCTTTTTTTGTTTGTCTTGTTTGTTTGTTTCCCCTTTTCTCCTCTCCCCTAAATGTACTGTTGGGTGAGGCCTTATGTCAAGGATTTTTTTGGGATTAATGCAATAAACTAAGTAAAAAAAAGAAAAAAAAAAAAGAAAACCTTGCATACTTTGCCAAATAGTCAAATAGTATCCTGATCAAAGTTTAGACATTCATAAGGCCTTTCAGCTGCATACATACAGCATGCGATGGACATAAAGAAGCAGAGGGCCCCTACTCAGTGGAGAGGACTGGAGTCTGACTTCTCCTCTGAAGGGCCATCATAACTAGAGCATAAGAGCAAAGGTCATAAGGCCCCATAGGAACCATCCAGACCATGGAAATAATCCAAGCACCCCATAGAGGGCACTCAGCACTGGCCTGTGGACCAGTCAAACTATTGGGAGTGAGTTAGCTGGAATCACCGTGGGCAGCTGAAATATTGAGTGTATCTCACAGACAGTCTGTGGTGCTGGACCTGCTATTTATGATGCAGATATGATTCAAGGGGCTCGCCAATGTGGTCATACATCCTGAGCGGTGTGTGTTTAAATGTGCTCTTAATAAAATATTTCTGGGGGTGCGCTGAGTCGTGGTCCCTGCGCTCATTAGAGGTCTCTGACCAGCCTGATAAGTGCTGCTCTGCTCCATAATGATTTATTAAGGATGGGGGAGGGGAAGGCTGGTGGGTCCAAACTGCCTCAGGACACTCCAGCCACAGAGACATTTAAGGGTAAAGCCTTGGAAAAGAGGGTGCCTCTGAACAGATTTACATCATCTGAGATGCATTTCAAAGTGAATTATGTAAGACTAAATGAAATACATAGGAGTTTCACCATTTTTACCGCCTTTTCTCCCCCAGCTCTTTTTTTTTCTACTCTACCTTCTTTCCCAAGCTCGCTTTTCGATGTGCTCCGAGTATCTGCATTGCCCTGAGCTAAATTCATGGCCATTTGCTCTATAGAGCATAGCACTTATGGGCAGACAGAGGGACAGGAGGAATAGTGTTTAAAAATGCATGGATGAGAGATGGTCGGACGTGAGCAAACAAACAAGGCTGACTAATTCACTGGTTTAGCTGACAGGGAAAGTGGAAAGCTAGGCTGCGCTGTGTTGGGGTGGGATGAACTAGGCAGGCCGGCCTGGGAACTAAGTTAGTTTGGGATGACTGGACCGGTGGTGTTTGTTCGTGCAGTCAGGGGCTTTGTCACACTGCTGTTTACCCACTGTGGGAGAGGAAAGACGGCTGCAGGCTGACTTGGCTAATCAGCGGCCTGCAGGTTAGATCTCGACCCGCAACTGGCTCTGACTGGTCCATAATAAAAGTCCATAAAGTCCAGAATAAATCTCTGTTATAAGCTTGCATTATGCAAAGTTCCTAACTGCAGAGCACTTAATTTTCCTGTGTAAATTGTCAACAGGTGCCTTCAGTGAATATGCCCTGTATAGACTACAGTGATGCTTGCTGGCTAGTGTCCGAGCAAACTTTACACAATGAAAGTGAATCCAAAACACAATCTCTCTTTTTAGAATTAAAAAAAAAAAATTTGCTTAGTTTGTAAATTGTACATAGACCCAAGCTGTAAATACTACTATAGAGCTGTAAAACATGGAAAAAATAAATAAATAAATAAAATAAAATAACAGAAAGCTACAGTTTTGTCAAATCTAATGATGCAAATTATCAGTCTCTTTCTCTCTTCTCTCATTTAAAAATCTGATTATTAAATGTAGATGTGGGTCAAGTATTTTATGTTGCTGTAGTTGTATTTTAAATACAGTTTTAGGCTACAACAGACATGAAATAAGTCCAGTTACGTCCAGTGCAGCTGTAACATGTCATGGTGAATTTGTGGTCCGACATGACAAAAACATAATTGTCCATACCTGCACTAGTATTACTCTGTAAAGATGGTGGGGTGGCATGGGCAGAGATCAGCGTGTCGCTCCATATGGTCAGCATGTTAAACAAACTGGACCTATGGAGCGGGGGGTGAACAGGTGTGGGGTGGGGCTGGTCAGCGGACATTTTGAGAGGAGAGACACAGGAGAGCTGGAGAGACTTGTGAGTCAGGGAGCCATCTCTACGGGGAAAAGCTTGGTATCCTCTGACTGAGGAAACAGGCTTAGTGGTTGGAGGATAGATCTTTTTTTTCTTGCCACAGTTAATTTTCAAATCTCCAACATCCTATGGCTGTCTGTTTTTCTTCTTCTTCTTTTCTGTTTTTTTTCTGCTTTCATTCTTTTCTTTTAAAACGAAACTGGAGCTGGGGCGGTGATAGTGATAGATGGCTCAGCGCTCTAACACTTTATCCAATCCGGCGCAGATTTCATCCAATAAAGAATCACTTGTGCACTCTCAAACTAAATGGAAGTCAGGCAGCGGAGAGAAAGGGGCTGCCGTGTGTTTCTGAGCTGCGAAAATCAAATTTTCTTAAAGCTGCCGCAGCAGTGGCTGGTGGAAAAGGCAGCAACAGCCATGACTGGCCAGGGCCACAACCGTCTGCACACACAATTTAATCCATCACAGAGCGCCTGACACCATATCAATCAACCTTTCATCAGCATGCCTCCCCAAAAAAAACAATATTTCCATTCAATCGCCTCTGACTGGACCAGGCCTACAACCCACTGACCAATGGGAGGGACCAGCGAACTCCAGCTGGGTCAGAAACCAGCCCTTTCACATGAACACAAGCACAAACTAGCACACTCACACATGCACTCACGCTTGCGCCCACACACAAAATGGTGGAGAAAATATGCTGAAATCTTAGCCCTGCCTTTTGCTTCCACATGGATGTACGCCCAAATAAAGTACAATACGCACATGGAAAACATTTCCACAGTTAGAATAGAATGGGTGTGAATTAAAAATACTGTGAATATGCTACATGGATGCCTGGAATAAAACTTAACAGAAATGGTAAAGACACAAAGAATATGGTAATGTGATTTGCTGCTTATTGAAATATTATTAGGATCGAGATACTGCTTATATTAGACAACAGCAACGACAAACCATCCAGTCGTCTGTCCTGCTTCAACTTTTGCTGTATGACAATAACCCCCCACACACACACACATACACACACACACACTCCACGCAACCATTCACCTGACCCCCTCCCGTCACTGTCCTTTGTTCCGGGAATACGGTCCCTCTTACCCCCTCTGTATCCCACAGGCTGTGGCTCCAGTGGCCTATGATTTATAATTCATAGGGGCCGCTTTTATATGGGACCTTAGTCTACCTGATACCCTGCCACTGGGCCTGTCCTGGGACAGTGGGAGGGGGGCTCTTCATTACGCCTGGCACCGGAGCACTAACATGACACCCGCCTCTTTGAAGCCCCTTTGTGCACTAGCACTGTATGTAAATTGGCCCTAATGATCTATGTTTCCCAGTCAAGAGATATTGAGTCATATTCCTGAAATAGATGCTGTTTTTGCTCTTTTTTTCCCATCAGCCATATTGTTTTTTTTATAAAGTTGCCCTCTGTTACTCGTTCATTTTCTCTCGTCTCCCTCGCTTTCCCTCCGACAGACAAACACAAACATTAGCACAGTCCTGTCTCTACTTTTCTCACTGAAAATTGAACTGAACTTTCATTTCTCCAGTTAAGCCTTGCCTTTTTCATGGACATGGGCGACGGTGCTCTTTCTTCCTCCAGGACCTGTAAAGCTCAGGTCTCAGGGTATCCACATTACTTCCTCTCCGGTTCGCTCTCTGCTCTGACCTCCCCTGCATACCGGAGAGGTCTCCAACCCAGGCTGTGCTCTGTACTCTGTGCTCTTGGCCTAGGGCTCTGCTTGGCCTCCATGCTCCACTGGCTCCCTGAACCCTGGTGAGGCTCCAAAAGGCCAAACACTGTACTTGTTGTGGATGCCCCACCACCCACCAGTGTCTCTGGTGCTGCGGTGGGGGGGGGCTTGTCCGATTGCCAGCAGCGGGTTAAATGACAAAGAGAGAGCAGCTCAGCCTGGATCAGACGCGTGTATTATTGTTGTTGTTGCTAAGTGCTCCCGACTAATTATTCCTCCCTCATTTGCAAATGGAGCTGCTGCTCATTTACATATCAATGGGGGCGAACGGAGGGTATGATGTCAAGGAGTGGGGGTTAAGCGTGTGGCTAAGCACACAGGCCATCATCCCAACAACAAACAGGACCGACCCCCGGCACCCCCAGAACCCACATCACTACCATGACACCCCCTGCTGTGCTGGGCTAATAAACAGACGAAACAGAATGGAGGATAGGGTGTTGTTTGGGGTGTCGGGTACAGAGGGGGAGATTGACATAGCGAAGAGCTCTCTGTCAAATCAGCGGGTTGCCCCTGGATTAGTTCAGTTGTAACACAACCCCTCGCTCCACGGAGATCATTTAGGCAATTACCAAGAACAAGGCCGGCTGCAGCGTTGAACAGCTCACTTCAAAGGCCTACACCAGATGAACAGTTACAGCACACTGGTCAATTTCCATACAAGCCACCCCCTCCCTCCCCTCTCCCCCTTCACTCACTCCTCCTCTGCTTATGCCTCCAGGCATTTTGACTGTGCTAATGAACATAACACCCCCTCCCCATCCCAAACACACACTCCTAGCTACTGTATGATGAGAAGTTCATGATGCGCTCTCTCCACTGTCCCTCTGAAACACAAAGAGAAGCGAGCCACAGTAAAGGACAACAACGCCTGTCAGAAGATTGCCTTTTGTCTGCTTCTGTGAACTGTAAAAAAAAAACTGAAAGGTTTTAGACTTTGAATATATCCCAGTGTAAATTGTAAAACTGATGTGGTGCTTTAAAAATGCGATGAGATGATCTTTTTGTTTTTTTTGGTTAAAGTAATTGTCCTTTCACATGATGATGGTCAAGATTGCTGCTTAAGATTGTGTCTGAATACTAAGAGAAATAACCATAAAATGATGGTATAAGTATTTTAAGTTAGGATAATGGCTTTAAAGTCATTGTTTTTTCTGTCAGTTAAAAGTATTTTTCTTTCACTGGTGGTGCCCTGGAGGTTAAGTGTGCTACTGCCAGAGCAACTATGGCAAGCTGTTGAAACATTTATTCTTTGTGAGTTACTAGTAATGAAAATTATAGGCACTAATACTTATTTGTAGTTACTAGCCACTAATATGTTTATTATTACTATTGGAAATGTATTACTAGCAAATATATTAAAGGTAATTGTAGTTTCAGTTGTTATTTTTTACTTTAGTAAAGTGACTTAGCTATCTTTACTAGTAACTATTTGATAGAATCTAGTCCTTATTCAGCAGTAACTAACTATTTCTAGTTACTAAATTACTAAAGAATTGAATAGTCACTGACTGGGGCTATGACATTTTCAGATATCAATTTAGTGTGATTTGCTAGTACTTGTTTGAATTCTTGGGAGTTACTGTCACAATCTTGCAAGCCACTATTCATTAATGACCAGTAAACATAATTTACTAATCTCTTGTTTATTTTTCTGTATTACAATAGAACCTTCATCCACTGCACAGAATATAAAGTTTACAATAATAACAACTTATGATTCAGGACATTACAGACTGCTGACTCTTCTGAAAAAGAAAATCTGTATGATTGTCTGTGATTCATTACATGTTGAAATGCTCCTCTAAAGCCAGACTCCTCTACAGCCATCCTGTAACTATCATTACAGCATCATTACTTTGAGGCAAAGAATGTGTCACTTAACAGTGTGACAATACAACTTTACATGAAAGTAAAACACTCCGACATTGCCACATCTCTCTCTCTCCCTGTGTGTGTGTGTGCGTACATGCGTGTGTGTGTGTGTGTTATATAGAGGGAAGTTCCAATGAGAATGAAAAGTCTTGATAGTGGATAGTTTTACTTTACTATGTCCGCTCACCCATATCAGAACCACTTTAGAGCAAAGCTTTGGAATGAACCATGTATCAGCACGACTCTCTCTCTCTCTCTCTCTGACTCTCTTTCTCCACTCTCTCTCTCACACTCACACACACACACACAAAACAAGCTCCGGCTGTGGCACCGGCCTTTCTAATCAGACTGGGTCATGTTTTATTGTAAAGATCCAAGACAAACATACAAGCAACCAGATCCTCCACTCAGGATAGAGTTTCTAATCATGCACTATAAATTATTCAACCTAGAAAAATCTGCCCTCCCCAAATGTTTATTGATGCAGGACGGACAGTGTCAGACTGGTGACATGGATATGGATGCTGCCATCAAAGTTCGGAAGGAGCCACAGGGTGAGGCGGGGGTTGGCCCAGGTCAGAGAGCCAAGGATAGATACCCAACACGTCAGACGAGAGCAAGAACCTCAGCCATGGACATAATCGATTGACTTTGAGGATCCAGAGGAGCAGAGACACAGGAGCCGACAACAGAGAGAGACAGAGAAATTAAACGAAGTAAATGCGGAAGATAAAACAACGGCATGCGAAGTCGACTGACAAAGTCATGGGAAAAAATAAGATGAACAAGCCAGAGATAAAAGCAGGGATGTTATTAGAAGTCTCCCATTTATTCCCACATAATGCAGTTAATATGAGACTGGATGTACATATATATTAAAGCAGCATTATATCATTATAGACTAATATGGAAACATTCTGTTGTGAGAAATGATGCTTGAGCACAATATTCAACCACTCATTATTAGTAATGACAGAAAGTTATTAGTGCATTTTATGTGCATATTTAATTCCTGTCTCCTCCTCTTTCTGACAAGTCATATTCACCTGAAGCCAACACTGCCCCCCCCCCCCCCCCCCTCCCTGACACTGATAATCTAAAATAATGCATTCTTTAAATGTATTAAATTCACACGTGGAAATATAATATACCATCACAATCTCGGTTTCTCCTTTCATCTCTCTCTCTCTCTGTCTGCTTTTTCTTTCTCCATATCTGCACTATTAGATCAGAGTGGGTGTCAGGGAAATTGGCCAATATGTATTTGTTGGAGATGTAAAACTGTTTAAATCTTTAATAAAACAACAAGGATGAAATATCAGACATCAGCTGCAGAGCATGAAGGACAGGGTATTTATATTGTGTCATTTCAAGGCCTGTGAGATAGTGTGTGTGTGTGTGTGCTCATGCATTGTTGCCCTTTAAGTCTGCAAATGGTTTCATGATGATATTACTTTTATTTGAAATATTTACCTCCTCTTTCTGAATCTTCAGCACTGGCACCACAGACCACATTAATCCCCCACCCCCTGGCAGCAATTTCTCAAACATTTCACAAATGAGTTTCATATATCTTAACGGGTTATTGGCTTCATTTCTAAATAATGTTATGTTTTGAAGGGAGCTGCTGTTGTACAATGGCAGATCACTTAGTGGGGAAGAAAAAAAAAATGGTCAGCCCAGCTCACGAATGAGATTGTTCTTTTTTTTTTTTTTTCGCTCAAAGTTATTATGCAAGTATCATCACTGTGTATGTGTGAGTGGATGACTGGCTTAATAAGATGGAGATTCTCTCCCCTGTGGGAGGTTATTGGAACAGTTTCACGAAAAATTACTGCGACCATTTTGTCTACTTATCATAACAGCTTGCTAGAGTATAGCTTCCATACCCCAGAGTATAGCTTCCATTGATATTATCTATGCACTAAAGGTGGCTCAGGACAAAGGTCTGCTTCACTGTCATGTACCGACCAGCATGTAGCAGCGATGATGGCGTTCGGTGTGACTCCTCTTGGTCTGCAAAATACTGTACATCTGTTATCTGTTAATGATTTCCCAGGTCAAGTAATCACATGGTCACTTAAGATCAAAGAGTTTTCATTAAACAATTAATTAATTCCGATGTATGCACATGGTTTAACACATAAAATTGTTATATTAGTCTGCAGATGCACTTATTCTTGTAAGAGCATGTGTGACAGAGAGGGAGCGAGAGAGAGCGGGAGAGACAGATGACCCTCAAGCTGCGGCTTTATGATGTGTCTGTCTCCATGTCAGTATGTGTGTGTGTTTATGTGTATGTTTGTGTCTGTGTATGTATGTGTGTGTGTGAAGGGGGGGGGGGGGGGGGGGCATGGCTTGAGGTCTGTGCAGCGTTCCCCTCGCTCAGCCTCTGCTGCGCTTTGATTTGAGCAACGAGGAGCAATGCTACAGCATGACAGACCTAAGAAAAGACAGGTCCGTTGCCAATAAACACAGAGTGAACACTGACTGAGTGTTTAATATGGCAGAGGAGGTGGTGGTTCGGCAGCCATAAGAAGAAAGAAATAAGAGCTGCATGATACTCCCCAACAACAGCTGCACATGCTCCAGAAAACTAGCAAAAGCAAAACAACACCAAATCTCTGGGAATGGAACAGCATTTCGAAATGTGTTATTTTTTCCACGTTGTAATATGTGTGTGTGTGTGTGTGTGTGTGTGTGTGTGAGTGTGTGGTGCACGCAAGAGTTTCTGCAATGTTTCAATCATAGCAACGTGATTCATTCAATCCTCAAGATACGAGAGAGGCAGAGAGAAATCTGTTCCAACAAAACCTGAACCTTTACATCAACACACATCTCACCTGCCTTCCTCAGATTAGCATCAACTATAGAACAGGCTCTCTATGTTTCCACAGCACAGCAAAAATGATCACCTGACCAAACCTACATTATAGAACACCACTCTAGATCTATAGCTCTACATACATCTATAGAAGAAATCTACATGATACTAATAATTATACTTCAAGAATTCTTAATTGTCACAATGAATTCAAGGGGAGGACTAAGGATCGATCACTGTCCGTTTGTTCATTCATTCGTTGGTTCATTTGTTTGTTTGTTCCTCCGTCTTGCATGATATCTCAGACACTGCTGATTTGATTTTGACGAAGTTTGGGGGACTGATGAATCTCACCACTGTGTTCAGACATTTTCAAAATTACACTGATTGGCCCAAGGGGTGGGCACTAAATTGTTCATTCGTTCGTCCATGTGTCACGTGTGATATCTCAGACACCGCTGATCAGATTTCGTCAAAACCTCAGGACATGATGCATCTCACTGTGTTCCGGCATTTTCAAAATTACACTGATTGGCCGAGAGTGGGGCTGCATCATTGGTGGGGTGAAAACATGTTTACTGATGCATGTGTTGTGTGTGTGTGTGTGTGTGTGTGTGTGTGTGTGTGTGTGTGTGTGTCAGTCTGCTCAATCCCCTCTCTCTGTCGAGCGACATTTGATTACCATAAAATTTGTGTTAGATAACCAACCACAGATGCACTGCTTTTCTCCCCCAAGGCCCACGCCAAATCTTCGCACACCGTGATGCCACCAAATGCATAACGTGTCAATACCTAAATCACAGCTGAACGCTATCTCAACATAACTAACTGTATCCATTATTTAGCTTCCAGCTTCTAATATGCTGCCTTGCTGTGTTATTAGTGTATCAATCAGAGGTGGAACATCACCGGATGGGGGAGTTAAAGCATGTCATTCCTATTTGTTGTCATGTCCCGTAGAGGGATGGAAGCTCCACTGGATCTGCCACCTCTCTCCACAGACCAGGCCCAGGTCAATCATGCAGTCTGTGCAGCAGAGACTGGCTCCATCCCCACAGGAGCACTCTGACCCTCTCATCTAAATATTGCATGAATTACATGTGCTGGGTTTCCTGTACCGAGTTAACCACCGCTGATAAAGACAGATGTTCCTCTTCTGCACAGGGACCGGCTAAATTTAGCTCCCCAGACGGCCATCCTCTTTACACGCTGTATATGTCCTGAGTCAATGATACTGAGGCCATAGGATGGGAGCTCCCGCAACAGCAGGCCATACAGTGGCTTAGGATAATATAGTCAGGAGGCTGTTGAATGTAACATAGCCTAGTATGTTACAGCACATAATATTATGTTTACTGTGGGGGCGTTCTACAGCTCAGCGGACTACGGTCCATACGATGTACTTGTGACATTGTGAGTTCATGTCAAACGATAACCCGACTCTTTCTTCCATCTCTCCTGTCACTCCCCACTAAATATACTGCTCAGTAAAGAAGAAATATCAAACGCTTCAAATAATATACTGTAATAAAGACCATGGCATCACCTCAACTTGGAGTGATAGAATACTCGCACTTGTACAGTTTCTGCCAGACTAAAGTCGGGTTGAGACCCAAGAAAAACTGCCAGCTACCATAAAGCCTGTGGAAATAACATGGCAGAGAGGCAGAGTGTTTTATTAATACTGACATATAGATACCAACAAATTCCATAAGATCAAAAAGCATTAGATTTTTTTGCCTGGGAGCAAGCTCTACATTATGAAGTTTAATCCCCCTGATCTATATCAGTAATTGCGGTGCATTCCTTCTAATTATGGCAGCAGCATTGATAATCCTGTTAATACTCATCAGATAGGCAGAGGAATCAGAGTTAGGGAGGGAAAGCGGGAGGAGGAGAGGAGAGAGAACATGGACAGATTCATTTTAAATGGCAATGGGTGTTTGATCAGGGAAAGAACACACTTACAGGGAAACACACATACAGAAATGTACACAACCATTTGGACGCAGGCAACCGTAATAACCATAATCACTAGTCTGCAGGCTCTTTTAAACATTATAAGTGAATATGTACTGGCTATTAATTTATACTACTACTGTGTAACATTGGATGTATGTTGTGAATTTGTAGCATATGCATTGTTTGACCTCTGCTGGCATGAATATCCTTGCAGGCATGTGTGGCTGAGAATAAAAAACACATTTTCTCCAATGAATTCTATTAGGGCCCACGGCACTTACAGTGTCAATAAGCCCAATTTTTTTAACCTAACGTGATTTTTAATTTTGTTTTTTTTTTACCAGGATTTTTTTTAACCTTTTTCTTAACCAAACAGGTTGATTAAAAACAAATTTACAAGGATGATGTGACACAGACAGGGGAAGTCCCTCCCAAAACAGTACTACCCCCTTTACACACCTCCCCTCTATCCCCCCTCCTGCCCCCATCTCCCCCTGCCCAGCAAGGAGATGGTGGAAAAACTGATTACTTTAAACATGAGGCTAGACTGGATCTGATGGAGAGGTGGTGATAAAAAAAGAAAAGGCTACACAGAAAATGGATGAAAGGAATAGAAAAAAGATGCAGATCAGCAGTGGAGGACAAATCCCTCCTGTGTCCATCTAAACTAGTCCGATGGGGACCAAACAAAATGGCCTCCCTTAGCCCATTTGCAATTCAAGTAGCCCTGTCACACTGCATTTTATTAAAACTCTAATATTTTGCATTATGTTAATAATTATTGCTTCATTAAAATTTCGGCATCACTGGAAAAAAAAGCATTGCAAGATAGGACTGACACGAGAGAAATAACTGAATGAAGAGAGGAACTGTCTGAAGAAAAAAGTTAACTTTCTCTTATTTTCCCTTTGTTTGCCTGAGGAAGGATGTTAGTGGAAGAGAGAGGAAAACTCAGGCAATGCTTGAGCTCCTTCATCCTGCTTATTACAGTGCAGCCCCGGCTCTCTGTCCTCAAGCCTTTCTGCGCCTCACTATTTTAACTACACCTGTCATTTGCGGTCCAGTCATTTTACCTCTCTGCTCGGCTTTCTTTCCCCGCTTACAGGGACTGTTAACTGGGCCTGTCTGTCATGCTGGCTGGGGCTGGATCTGGGGCTGAGGCTGGGGTGGGGGCAGATTGAGGCTGGGGTGAATGGTAAGAGGGGGGCAGGCGGGGGCGGGAGTGATTTTGGAGGGGAGGGTTGTAATGAGCTTGCGGCAATGCAGGGCTATTGGAACACTGCATGGTTCTTCCCTCTACTGTGAGGCATCCATCTTAACAGCTGCAGTGATGGAGGAAGAGGAGAGGAGGGAAGGAGAGGAAAAAGATGCAGTGACACAAAACAGACATGGTGGATTCCATAGTTCTCTCTACCTCGCTCCCCTTTAAATCTTTTTTGTCAATTTCACTCTCTCTCACTCACTTTCTTTCCGTTTCGTTCCTTCTCCGGCTTCTCCTACTGTTTCATGTAAAATACTTTGTATTATACTTTGGATTTGGATAGCACTTTGCATTAGTATCAAGCTGACTGATTGATGATGAGCAAGTTACATTCTGTCTAGTGTGTTAGTGCGGTGACAGTCCGGATGCCTGAGGAATAAACTTTATCGAAATCATAATTACTTTATTTCGTGTAGTTCCACGTACCTGAATTGTTCTGGTTGATAGGTACCAGACAAAATAGATATAGGCAATACATACAAATAAACAACATGCAATATTAGGAGGACCCAGAAGGAATAAAGAATATGATTATATGGGCATAATATCAGCAAGCCAACATCAATTTATTTTAAACCAAAGCTATTCTCAACATGGGTTACTGCTTTTTGCAATATTTATGTTTGAGAGTCAGCTATTTTGCGGGTACTCTGTGTACTTTGTGAGTTTTTAATTACATGCACTTTAAGGCTCCCCATGGAGAGACTTTAATTAATCAACCGAGAATTAGTATGCACAACAAGAAACATAACCATTAGCAAAATACAGTCCTCAAATGCTTGAGTAAATCTAGAATAATGCAACCATCAGCGCACACTTAAAAGCCCAAATATGTGATTTTTGAGTATCTAAATGTTGCGTATATACACATTTTAAGAATATATTAAGGATAGGACTTGGCAAATAACTTCAGAACCATCAGATTCTACTTTTGCTGTTGGTTTGTTGCTAGTCTATGCAATGCAACTATAAATAAACTGTATACAGCTTCCCAATGCACTTAAATCTTGTATCACAAGCTCATTCAATTAACCGGCGAGGGAGACAATGTCTGCAATTCAAGGGGAAAAAAAAGAAAAGTCAAGTAGTGGGTCTATACTGCAGATTGGGCATTTAAGGTAACAAGAATGAACCACACATAGACATAAACATAAAAGAATGATATAAGAAGGATGCTATTGACAGAAATGCAGAGTATTTCCGCCCATTATACTAACATGCACACGACAGGACAGTGAAAGAGAGAGAGAGAGAGAGATGGAAAAAGAGAGAGAGCAACTCGTCAGCTTTGAATCTTCCCCTAATACTGAGCAGTGGATAAACAGAGAGCGGAGTGGAGGCGCGTCTGTCTCTTCACTGCCAGATACCTTGCTGGTGTTGCTTTATTATTTCATTAAGTGTAAATCCTGTCAGTGCCATCCACCCCCAGTCTGGTCCAGTCCTGCCACTCCACACTCAGCAGGTTAAATTATAATTTAATTACCAAGCCTTAGCTGCATAAGCTGCTTGGGAGCACTGGCCCCCCAGAATAATTTGAGAAGATGGTGTCTCCCCTCATCTTCCTGCCCCTGATCCACCAGGCCTGAGCCCCTGGAGGCCCACTTCAATATCCCACCTAATTATCTCCCTCAAATCAGGCACCTATTAGAGAGAAATATCAGTAATTAAGTTGGAAGGGAGAAAAAAAATCTCATTGTTTGAGAATTCTTCTTAGGACTTTTTCTCCAGAAGAGCTGGGTAAAAGCTGTAGGTGTGCCCTAAGGAGATGCTTCTTCGAGCTATTTCTATCACAGACTTTACTGTATCTGCAATGCAGCAGTGATACTTTATCAAGGCCCTCTAACCACACTGTAACATCCCCTGACACTGGAGCCAATTCCTGGTGAGCTGTGTGCACCAATGAGTATATGAATCTTAAATGCAAAATCCTCGCTGAGCTCTTGAGAAACCACCAGGTGACAGGGCTGGAAATTGCAATCAAACAAATCTATTTTATTCATGCTCACATTCGAGGAAATGAGGTCAAGGTTATGTGGAATTAATACAAGTCAAACTGCCCAGTCTGGGGTTAAGAGGGTGACTGAATGCAAAGCAAGTTACATTACAAAATGTTAAGCAGCACTTCAGAGATTTATTCATGTACATTATGTGTTTATTTTCTTGGTTGCCGTAACATGTTAACCATTCATCTCCTATACCTCTTAGGAGAAAGAGATATTCATTCAATAGCCTGCTGTATTCAGTTTCAAGGTTTACTTTGAATTACTCTCCTCTTCTCAGTATCTCTCAGAAATTACATTCGTAATGTGATGAAGTAGAAAGCACAAATCTAATAAAGACAAATTTGTGTGTGCACGTGTGTGAGTGTGTGTGTGAGAGAGAAAGAGAGGGAAAAAGAGGGGAAAGAGTGCTTTACAGCAATATTGGAACTTAAAGCACATAGCTGACAAAATCGTTAACTGCAACACCAATAGCAATGCATTTTGAAGTCAGTGCGTCTTCATTCATAAGGTGTCGATACGAAAGTGGAACTTTGTGTCCTTTTTTATGACCCCCATCGAAGGTCCTGGTCTGGTCCCTACTAACCTTATAAGACAGACATTACTGTAGATCCTATTCATTTTGCTTGCCAGAAGCATACATGTGCTAAGAGACAGTAGGATTTTCATTAGGTCCTTGTTGAACTGTGCATGTCTGAAATGCCTGTGGTCATAACCTTTATAAGCCAGCCGATGGCCCGTTAGTTACTGTCCCTGCTGTGGCTATTTTTCTGTGCAGTTGCACTGCAAGTTTACTAATTCCATTTTACATATTTTTTTACAATTCAAACTGCTTGTGGAAGCATTTCGCTAGCTAGGAGAAGATTAATTTCAGATTTCCTGGTTTCCCGATAAGGTAAATTGTGTCATATTACATTAGATTGTTTTATTTAGGTTTTGTATACATTCTAAGTGAGCGTAATCCTTTGTTGAAGCTGTAATATTACAGTAGTAGGTCTTGCTAAGTGCATACAAGCAGAAACTTAAGTTGTTAAGTTGTAATTGTGAGCTCTTATTGGTGATTTCCTTTTATTAAGTTATTTACCAAGACACTCACATCTGCATGCATGTAACTATCACTGTTTTCACTTAACAAAATAAGTTTCAGTTTCAACACTCTAGTGTCACAAGAGAGATTGTATCTACATGTATTGTATAGTGCCACAGAGGAAGTCAGAAATGTGAATATGCTGCAGTAATGTTGTGTCAAACTCCTGTAGATGCAAGAAAAACAAACCTGTAAATCAGCTTTGACAGTCATTGAGAGGGACAACTATGTTTTATTGTATTGTAAACAGAGAAGAAATATCCTTTCATATGAACTTCCTTTGTCTGCATTTATTTGAATGTAAATACGACTCAGCTAGTATTGTTTTATTATCCCTTGTCAGATGATCTCTCGCCAAGAATGAATCATTTATGAAGGGATTTATTTTCAAAGAGAAATAAAATCATAAACTCCTATGGCACAGGTTGTAAAAATAGTATATAATTGTTCGCCGTCGCTGAATAATGATGTAATTTTCTTTGTGCTAATTTGACACCACAAAATTGGGAATTTCATCAAAAAAAGGCATTATACAGGACTGCAGGGAAATGTAATTTGAAGAAATCAAGGATCTAATTCAGTTTATAATACCAATGAAAAGTAGAAAAGTACTCATTTGCTATTCATACTGCTTTCATAATGCTTTCATAACATAACTATGGTTTAGTTTAACTCAACCATGTCAGAGCAGAAAGCTCTGTTAAAAACCCCTCTCCACATGAAAGGACCCCTTTTAACACTTTGATTTTTTTCCTTTTGAGACAAAGATAAGTAAATACAGAAGAGATAATGAATAGACGGGAAAATGAGTGTTACTGCTCTGCACTGTTCAATCTTGGGGACAATTGCAGCGTTTTGGGTAAAATTGCTCGCAGTCCCCCCCCCCCTCCCCTCCCCATGCCCCTCATACCCCTCATACACAGACATACAGTACACACCCCCATCACACACACACACACACACACACACACACTCATCTCACCCCCTCTCATCCCATAATCCTCTGGCAAGGCCCTCTCTGTCCATGCGGACCCCCCACCCAGAGGGACCCTGCCAAGGCAAATTAGGGGGGGGTTGGCTTTTGTTTCGCAGCACTCTGGGAACAGAAAAAAAAATCTAAATTATTTCTCGAGCTGGAGCAATTTGACATGCTGTGATAACTGCTCTGACAGAAACTTCTTTGACAGCTCTGAAAGAGAAGATTTTCCACCACAAAATCGGGGCCCCGTTTAAAAACAGTCTTCAAAAGACCCACAAACTCATTAAGCTGTTTAATTATGCCCTGTTCTTTTCTCTCTCCTTCTATCTCTCATCTCTGTCAAAATAGAGGTAAAAACAGACTAGCCCCATTCAAAGTAGTCAGGGCTCTCATTAGAGCTTTCTGTTTCACTCTCTTTTTTCACACTTCCTCCTCTTGGCACAATATCTCATCTGCCTTTTACTTTGTCCCTTCCCTTTTGTACCTGGCTTTATTTTGTGTCTACCAGAACAATCTCTCCTCTTTCCCCCGCTCTCTCTCAATCTAGCTTTCTCTCTTTTGTATTTTCCTCCAAACCAATGAGTTGTGTTGTTGTCTTGGTGTAATCGTCAGCCCGTTGTATAGATGGCCCAGTTGTGTTCTTAGGGAAGTGATGTTGTTTGACCACAGTTCACTTGCTACCTTTCCCTGCTTCCAGACAGTTACTTTTGGAGCAGGAGCCGGCCACTATTGGATGTACAATCACGGGGCAAACAGCACATACACAATCAGATTCACTGACAGAAAGAAAATGTCCTGTTTATCTCTTAGAGAGTCTTGGCAGATGGAGAAATGCATTCTCTCTGCAAATAAGAACTATATTGTGTGTGTGTAAGTGAGTGTGCGTGTGTTTACATGTGGGTGTGTGGTGTGTGTGTGCATGTGCATGTGACATGCGTATACGTGCATAGGTGCAGCATAGGCGTTCTGGGGTTTACCAATACAAAACTCATAATCAACACAATGTGGCAGGGTCATCACTTTAATGACATTTTGTGAAAACAGTTTATCAGCTCGGAAAGTTCACTCAAGGAGTATACTGACTATACTCCTCTCTCCTGGGGACCGAGGACTCATGTGTACACTACATTGTGTTTCTACTGCAATAAAAGATTTTTATAATACATGTTTCTTCTGTCCTTGTCCCTTGTCTGCTTATTCTCAGTACAGTCTATTGTATGGACTGAATTCTGTTGTGCTTCCAATGTATTCCCTTGTTATAAAGCTAGCAGACCCTCTCCACTGCCTAACCCCTTCACCATCTCTTCTTCTTCTTCTTCTTCTTCTTCTAAGCATTTCAGAAGAAGTGGCGTGAAGGTGAAAATGAAATGTACTGAATGTCGCAAGTGAAAATATGGTGTGATCTTAAACAGCGGAATCTTCGCAGGATTATACAAAGACCTTGTTTCCATATCTGGAAAAAAATTATATTAAGTGTAACACGCTCTTATATTGCCATATATCTACCCATTTGTCACCCTTTTCCAACTAAATGAATATTATTGCCTCAAAAACTGAGAGAAAAAAAAGTAGTCTGGCTTTTTGCTCTTTACAGTACTATAGTAATACTCACTGAATAATGTGAGTATTAACTGGACATGCTTTTTTTTGTTTCTTCTTGTTCAGTGTTGAGGGAAATAAGTACTTTCAGTGGGCCTGCCATTGCTCTCATGAAATAATGCTGTCCTCTCGGCCAAACATCTCCATCCTTTAAAAACAACACCCTTTGTCATCTTGTCAGGACTTCGGCACCAAACAGGAAATTTGACTTTTACAGATCCAATTACTGTGTCTTTGCCTCACCTCTTGCTGTTCCACCATGCAGCACCCATGCAAACAGAGCTCTACATCTCTCTCTGCCTTGTTCAAAAGGGGATGTCAATGATTATCCACATTTGAAGGAGAATCACTCCCTCAGTAAAAAGCATTCTCAAACATATTCATAACAAATATATATTTTTTCAATAACCTCTCGGGCATCAGTTGTGTTTTTTTTAAAAACACTCAATATCTAAATCAAATTGAGTCACTCAATAAATTTTTCCCACCCTTTGAGATCAATGTATTTTACATTCTTCATCCCTGTCTGCCAATATCAATGATGGAAGAATATCAATAACGACAGCTACATTTGTATCTGTATCATTTCAGCAGAGGAATCTATTCCTCGCCCACCCTCTACTCCCTCTTCACCCGCCAGCAACTACACAGCTCATGTTCAGCCGGGCGCGCACAGGATATTAGCTTCTCTACCAGCAAATTTGCTTTTCACATCTATTTCTTTCTTCTTCTAACCAGTTCTTGGATGGCTTGTTATTGAGCTTAGTGTCCACAAATGCCATTGATCCAAGCCGCGACTGGGATCCATACTTGGGCACTTTAACACCCTCTCAGCGTGTTAGTAATACTAATCCTGCTCCACCGGCAGGCCCATTGATTTTATAGATTTCCCCCAAAGTTGTGATAATGATATATCATTGTTAAATTTGGTAGAACAAACTGCTTTGCCAATCTATCAATGTGTGCACAGGCACTGATTCAAGAATGGCCCACAAGTCCACTACCATGCATTTTATACTTTAGATATCGCTGCCTACTTTTCTTTCCAACTTGTGCACAAACGAATGCATACAAACACATGCAAACACAAGCAGGTACACGGACGCACACACACACACTTATACACACACATCAAATAAATACACTTCTCGCCACCTCAACAACAGGGCTGCAAACATGCACCCCACACACTCGCCAAATCAGCAGCAGGGCCACAGAAAGGCCTCCTGTAGAGGGCAGGATGTGATGGGTGAGACGCGGCCTATAGTACCTCCAAAACACACAAATTACCTAGACAGGCCCGGACCTGCGGAGGGGAGCTGCAGAGAAAAATGAGAAGAAAAATGTTTACTGTGAAAGCATGCTCATATTATAGCTGATGAAACATTGGGGAGCAGGGAGCAGGGAGCAGAGGCAGAGCGGGGAGAGGTGAAAGATAGGGCTGGGAAGGCTGGGGGGCTGGGGGGCTGGGGGGGTGGGGGGGTGGGGGTGGCAGAGGGATGAGCACGGGGAATAGTGAGGCCTGGAGAGAGAACTAATGGGCTACACGGCAACAGTTCAAACCGGAGGCGCAGCGAGGCAGCAGTGGCCTGACACAGCTGAAGGCCTCAGAGGAGAGCCAGGCCTATTAGAGCAAGATAAGGGCCTGTTTGGAGAAAGCATCCTCTCAATGGTGCACTGGGCACCAGCACAGGCATGGGCATCAATTAAAGAGAGAAAATATGACATGGAAGTAGGAACACATTAAATAAAAACAACAAACTGCCAGGGCTACTGCCCTCCCCTCTGAAGGATTGGGAATGGGCAGGGAGCGTCAGTGCTGAAATATGGTCGATTTAGTCTCCACAGCATTGTGGAGGTGGGGGGAGTTTATGATGAGGTGCAATGTGAAGGGTAGAAAAGAAATGAGTCTAGATGCCTTCTGGACACAGAGTTGCACACGCAGATGAAAGATGAGAGACATGGAAACTCACCTAAAAAACTCAACCACAATTTTGACAAGAGAAAAAATGGCTAGCCAGTAGATGATAGCTATGATAACTAATTTAGCTTTAATTCACCTTCTATTCCTTTCCTTTGAGCCTAAAGGCAGGATGTGATATGGCAGGCTGCAGTGGCCTAGATTCTTTCTGTACAGCGCCATCTGACTGGGCCTTGTCTGGCTTCTGTCCACATGTTGAACATATGATATGCACATAGCCAGTGGTATTCGTATAGCACGAAGACAAGCTGGTGAGAGACCAGTCTGAGAAGTTTGGATGTTGGCACAGCAATCTGGAACGGAGCAAAGGCCCCTAAATTGCGACAAAAGACTCATATTTCAGCAGCATGTGGTGTGCCCCAAAGCTACTGGTAAGTGTTGGAAAATTAAACTGGTCTATGTCCATCAAAAGTGCCTGCAACTGCTGCCAGTGAGTTGAGATGAAAATTAAATTCCCTGTTGATGATGGTGGTGAAATTGAAAATGAGCAGCACTGAAGTGACCTTGGACCAAGACAGCCGTGTAGCAAAGGCCATAACACGCTAAAACCAAACACTCGATGAAATTCCGTGAAAATTTTGGGGAAAAAATAGGTCAATATTTTTCAACTTTCTTGTTCAAAGAAAATCTAAAGCGACAACCGCAGAGTTATATTTAGCCATAGAAAGAAAAGCTCTTTCTCTGAAAGACAGGCCGGGTAAAGAGAAATTAAACGATGGGTTCAAGCATGGAGTGGTTAACATGACAGAAACAGTCAATAATGTGCAGGACTCCCCAAAATCAGGGCTTTTGTTGCCACCATTAGATCATTTGACCTGTATTAAAGACCAAACTGTATTAGAGCAATGACACACTAATTGGCAGCCAAGCCTGTAAATTATCCCCTCTCTATCATGAAATCATTAGTCTCTGTCTGGAGAGGTCGGGCCATGCCATCACCTACAGGGTTTTCTACACCTCACAAGGTGCCTGTCTGCTGCCCTCTGGAAGGAGGTGTGGGTGGCAGACGGCCCTCATGACAACACCAGTAAACAACAATGAGCCGAACTGACACATGCTGCTGATGAAGGGGGAAACAGTGAGATTTCTCCTGTTTTTGTTTGGTATGTATGTGCGAGAGTATGTAGGTTTTTCTTTTGGTTCGGGGTGGGTTAATGTGATTTCCGTTCCGCCTGTCGGTTCCAGAGACCCAGCTTTGTGAGCAGTGGTCAGGTGAAGCCTGGACTCAGCCCCCTATGGCCATTAGTGTGGACAGAAGACAACCCAATAAATAGAGAAAGGCTTGACGTGCACAGGTCACTGCACAACCAGCAGTCAAAAAGCATCTTACCCTGGAGATTGTTAGAGCAATAACATCGAGTGGGAATCTGAAGACCTTAATTACTGGTCACTCGGACTGAGGAGATATTACACAGATTCGGGCTGATTCCATGCCGGCCAATGAAGGCAGCGGCAACACAAAGATGCAGCGATTCGAGCGTGCCCAGAAGAGAGGTTGCGGGTACAAATGTCTCCTGGCTACTCCAGGAAAAAGGTTGTGTGCAGAGCGAAGGAGGCAGAGGGAAAAGGTCTGCAATCTTCAGGTCAACAGTTATCCGTTAAGCGTTATTTAATGCCTTGTTTACTGTTTATCAACCCCACCCCATCCCCACGTTTCTTAGCCATTTCCGTTGCATGCAATCTCGCTCTTTAAAAGGCACTGAGAGTGGAGCCGGCAGTGAATCTTTAAGGATTTGACTTGCAAAAAGCACCTCATATATTGTTTATGAAAAAAGCAGAGGCTCCCCTCCCTTCACCTGCCTCCCAGCATGTTAGTTTGTTTTATTTACTTATTTTTAGACTTGCACTAGTTAGGGAGAGGCATACTTGTCTGAGTACATCTACATAGATGAAGATAGACTGTGTCCTCATCTGTCATTTCTCATAAGGAGAGTCAAAACGCTTCTATTCAGGTTAAAGATTCTTGGGTGACATCTTCAATTGACTCAAAAGGAACAGTTTTTTGTACTTTACCCCTGAAGAAAGAACACAAAATGGGGTAGGATTTAATGAAAATGCAGAAAGTGCCATCATAATGTTGAAATATTGTTGGGAAAAAAAAGATTTAAAAAAGAATCTGTCACTGTGTGTCAACTTGATCCACCCTGCAGAAACTTCCTTTTGTTATGAACATATGGAAGAAGAGAAGAGAGTAGGAAAATTACCCCCCGTAATTGGCATCCTGATCAAGGACAGCCATGGCAGCAGAACAATGCAACCTTTAATTTATCAGAATTCATTATGAGCTACTGCGATAACGCCAGAAGATATTAGAATAAATAGTGACAGAGAGCAGGGGAATCAAACACTCTACTGTTGAATGGGTTTGTTGACTGCGTTTTCCCTGATCGACTCAGGAGGGTGACAGAGGGAGAGTGTGCGTGTGTGTGTGTGTGTGTTGGAGGGGGTGGGGGGGGGGGGGGGTACCTGCCAGATGAAGGATGGGAAAGTGGTGTGTGTGTGTGTGTGTGTGTGTGTATGTGTTAGTGTGTGTGTATGGTGAGGGGGTTCAATAGCATACCTGATCACAGTTCATCCTAATCACGACCTTGACAGATAAACATGACATTCAGCAGAGGAGGATATGAATATATATGGGTGTCTGCTCCCTTCGCCTGGCTTCGGCTGTGACTGTAAAGGGCACAGGAAGAAGTGAGCTGTCACTGGGGCCTGGGGACGCTATTCCATGCTTTAACACGTGTGGCCCCTACGGGACGAGCCTGCTCAACTCCTGTGTCCGCAGCAGATAATGGACACCTTACAGCTGAGTCGTCAACTTTGGTGTTTGGAGTTGATGGCGTGGAGCGACAGGAGAAAGCCTCTTTGGCTCTATTATTTATCTGGCCAGGGGTGGCTTTGTGAGAGTCAGCAACACGGTATGCACAGGGGCACTGACCAGAGGAGCACCCATCACTGCACTGTCTGTGTGTGTGTGTGTGTGTGAGTGTGTGTGTGTGTGTGTGTGTGTGTGTGTGTGTGTGTGTGTGCTTATGCAGGTGTGGCAAAGGGGGGGTGGGGGCTAGATGAGGCTACTATCTCACTGTCAAGACCTCCAACCACAGTATCTGATAAACAGCAGTTCCACAGCCCCATTACAGCAAACACAACTACTGCATTAATGCACTTCTTCAATATGAAGCTATCCACAACTGTTTCACAGCTAAAATCCTATAGAAATGTATGAGTGGCAATACTTTTAAATTCAACTATAATAGTCCTGTTACAAGGACGGTTCGGCCTTCTCGGCCCTCTGTGACCCTCCACCAATTCCCTGAGCCTCCTAGCAAAGAAGGTAAACTGGGTATGTTTCCAAATAAATATCTACATATCAATTAGGCAGATTCTGTGTGTAACTGCCGACTGCTGATGCTAATGGAGAGATGAAGGATGAGCCCCTTAATACAATTACACTGGCCATAGACAGAGTGTCAGTATGAGCACCACTACAAGATTTATTGCATGATTATACACATACACTATAGACATTAAACACTACACACACACAGAGTCACAAACACACACATACACACCTGCATACACCTAGTGTCGAGTATGTACCACCCCAGACCTCTAAGTCAGATTTGTTCAGCGTGATCGGCAAACGTCAGTGTGTGTGCGTGTGTGTGTGTGTGTGTGTGTGTGTGTGTGTGTGTGTGTATGTGTGAGCCCCCAGAACAGGCTGGCTCTGATTAAGCTGTACTCCCTCACCACTGCAGCACCTTTGTTTACTCTACCCGTCCCTGACTGGCCTTGGCCCCGTCTCATTTCCCCCTGCAGACAGTGAAGAAAGCTCCTGCTCAGCCCCGTGTCCTGCAGGAGCCTCTCCTCTTTTCTCCTCTCTCCTAATGATCTCCTGCAACACCACTGCAGCACTAAAATGTTCTTCTGAGCATCTGTGAAATATCTGTGAAATTAGTGAAAAGTGCTCAAGTCCCGGCGCGGAGCTCCTTCACACATGGAAAATGAGCCTCAGTGTTCACCATCTGCCTTGATTCAGGTAAACTAGATGTCACACGGACACGGCAGTTGAAGTGGTAATATACTTCTTGCAACGGATCAAATTGTCCTTAACACCCCTGCCCTCTTTATTACCCTGGCTACTCCACTAGAGGTGGTGAGTGGCTTCATTGTGTGGCTGATAGTGCATCTCTCATTAGTTCCCAGTCTGTGGAGCGAAGTGGGGCCCAGGCCTGGTTTTTATGGCTAATCTGATATATGGTGCTGAGGACACTGCGGTCTGGCCCCAGACAGGGACACAGACAGAGGTCACTGGGGTCTGGGTCAGGGAAATTACACACACACACGTGTACAAACAAACACACACAGAAATATATGATTGAACAGATCATAAGCTTTGCTTTGATATCATTCAGAAAGGTAAAATATCTCTAAATATCTATTAAGCAAAGATATTAACTGAGCAAGACCATCCAAGTCCATTTAATTTCACAATTGTGTTTCAGAGATTGCATTTACGCAGCTCATAACACGAGTAGAGGTTATTTGAAGGTGGTGAGGTCACCAATCGCCCATTGTAGACGAACGCTGTAATTTGCACCTCTACACAAGGACTCTCCAATTGTGCCACCAAACCCCCCGTACACACCCACACACCCTGGCAGATTACAAGGACAGAGTGCAATGGTGACTGACACTCGGCACAGGAGCTCATTATCACCTCCCACTAGCTGTGAATGGCTTCCTATCCTGGGCACCATCCAGGCGCCAGGATCCCGACTATGGGCTACTGTGGCCAGTCGCAGTGAGTGGAGGCTCCTCCCCTGGTTTATCAGGCCGTGGCCCTGGGCCCCAGCACCAGCCTCCTCAGCATTACTGGGACTGCTCCCCAGCATGAAGACATGAGCTGAGAAGAGGGCAACTCTACCAGTCAAAGCTGGCAGGTATAATTGCACTGAAAATCACTCTAAATCTGCTCCTGAAGGATCCCAGGGCATGGGGGATGTCAGCCCCAGTCCCATGCAGTGAAATATGTTAAGAGTGGAGTCGAGCATTCCCTCACTCACACACACACACACACACACATACACACTCTCTTTCTTTTGCTCTCTCATGCACATGCACACTACAAATACACACTGCTTATACCCTCCCGCATACACTTACTCTACACACTCGCTCACACACATGAAGAGAGCGCATGTGTACATTGTGTATGCACGTACACACACACACACACACACACACACACACACACACACACACACGCGCACATACATATACCAGAGAGAGGACAGATGAAGCTGTAGGGCTGATTCTGCAGGTTTTCCTCTTGGCATCAAGTCCACTCAACTGAGAAGACATTTCCTCATTAGCCAACCTCAGCTTTAGACAGCTGTGGGGCTCGGAGAGTGTTCATACAGTATATGAGGGTGTGTACAGTAAGTGTGTGTGTGTGTGTGTGTGTGTGTGTGTGAGCTAGGATCATAGGGTGTGTGTAACTGTATGTAAAAGAATGGGGGAAGAAAGAAGAAAGAGATGCACGGTTGTTAAAAAGAACCAGATAAAACAAACAATAAATTTACAGTATAACGGAGTTCCAACCGATGCACTCCAGCAGTATAGGAGAGGTCTGCCAGCTTGACCTGGACCTCTGACCCATCTTCTGTGTGTTGCTAACCCTGACTGCTAGGGGTGCTGGGCTGCGTGTCCTCTGCTCTCCAGCCCAGACTAGGCTACGTTCCTGGGCCAGTCAGAGAGCCAAGGCCAGGGCCGGAGCTGTGAGCGGGGTCCTGCGTGTTTTACCCTGCCTGCCTGCTCTGCCCCACCACAGAGCAAGAGAGATGAGGGGATATGTGAGAGATAAATCACTAAGTGCCTCACCTTGGGTCGCCGATCACACCAGAGGCCACCGGCAATCTCTATTTGAAGCACTGCGTTTGCTGCTTCAGGGCTTTGCTCTCTGGCCTTGCTATAAATCAGCATATACCCTCTAACCCCATCTCTCCCTTTTCTCTACACCCCCCCTCTTTACTCAAGGTGTAAAAAAACATGTAAAGAAATCTTACAGTATAAACCTCTCAGTTTGGGACTCAATGTGACAGAATATTTGACAAAATTTTATTATATAGTACGTCTAATTTGAATTATAAAATTTGAAAATACGTGTGAAATTATGAAATGCACAGTTGCACAGTTTGCAAGTTATTTTCACTAAAATCTTACATTTTTAAGTCTGTACGAAGGCTGTGTGGTTAAAAGGCACTTTTTCATTTCATTAATTAAAACCAATAAGGTAAACATGTGCCATATATAAATTTCGAATTCAAAATGCTACGCAAAACATGAAGCCTGAGCACAGGAAGCATACACAGCAGTCAGTGTCCAAATAGCAAACAGACATAATTTCTGTCTGCTGTTTGGGAGCATTACAACTTCCCTCCTTTTGTTGACACCAACAATCATCGAAATAGATGGACATATCAGTCAAAAGAAACTGTATGCCTGTGACAAAGTGGACTTTATGCCTATGGGACTACGTCGAGTGTTGATAAGGGTTAAAGGTAGTATAGTAGTAGTATAGTAGTATACTGCCAGAGGTGGTGCTTAACAGTGACTTGCACTTGAAGCACTTGACTGTTAAGGGAAAATTGTAATTGTAAGTGTAGAAAAGTGTCTAGAAAAGTGGAATTTAAGAATGGACCTTGGACAAAAGTTTGCATTACTTTTATACTCAAAAGGCCTTATTGTAAAAATATATAAAAAGAGAACCTCTGAAGAGTCTTATTTCAAAATGAGATATCCATCATCTGGATGAAAAATAAACATATATATATACTGTGTATATATATATATAAACTGTGTATACATATATATATATATATATATATATATATATATATATATACACACATACACATATATTGTAGAATGCTTGACATTTGTAACTGGGAGTTTGTTTCCTCTGTACCAGTTACATACTGAGCCATGACCAAACTAAGGTGCACAGGAAACCAACAGTATTTATTTAGTACTCCATGGCAAAACGCAAAAAAAATTTGAAAAAGTTTTTGATGAAGTTGAACTCATTGAACTCATTTTTCAATTTGAAACAAAATTACAAAAATTCAGGGTGAAATAAATAATATCAAAAATAAGGCCTGCATGTTGCAAACAAATGTACTGACTTTTATTGCAAGTATTATGATTGTCAAAAATGACCTTGAATTATTAGTCTTTATGTGATAGGCCACATCCATCTGCACCCAATAAAAACAAACTTTAGATTTTGGCCAACAGTATCCAAACCAATCTAATACCAATATTCATTCAATTTGACTGACCAGATTAAGAGATGAAAAAATGGCATGAACATCAGCCCCAACATCTTGATTTTAAAATGCCTATGAAGACATGGTACTATAACTCATGATGATGTGACAAACTGTTGTGGATCTGTGGATATTTTAGTGATTTGCCACAGCCTTTCACAAGTTAATTGGTTAATGTCAGCCATATTGGCTGTTTACAAACTATCTGTATCAACTGCATAATGTTATGTACCATGGTGGTTTGGTGTGGATAAGATAAAGGACAGCTCCTGGGTGTCAAAAAAAGGAATGGTGGAAAATTCATCATCGCAGACTTTTATTCATATGACTTAGTCACAGCAAGTACAGCAAAAAGATGAATCTACTCATCAGCTGAGGTCACTGCTCCAGAAATGCATGAATATTAAATTTGCCTCAAAAGTAAATATTAATAATTAGCGCCTAACTAGCCAGCCAAGTGGCTTTCTGACTCCCAGCATGTTATGTGATGAGGTCAATCAGTAGTGCTGTGTTAGATGTACCATCTGGAATTGTTCTTTACAGTCAAACTCTGTCTAGAAGCACTGACACTAAATAAACTTGCCTTTTTCTCATGTCACACCTAAAAGTAGCTCAAAAAGCTGATGAGGTGTGCCATGTTATCATCTCTCCCTGAATAAAAGGAACAAATATGTACTGTACAACGTTATTGTTGTAAGCCATTAATGTTATATAGCTAACGATATATCTGTATTTATTCTGACTTTTTATTTTTTTTTTTTTTACAACCTCAGCACTAGCATCTAGTGCAAGCCATCATAATCAAATATGCTAGCTAGCCGCTTATGTCTACAGTAAACTACCACAACAAGTTAGCAGGCTTATGGTCTCAAATGTGTATCCAACCATGAAATACTTAACCTGAACACACTATGAGTGATCTATTAATAATTATTGAGCGTATAAGGTTCTATCTGGGGAAAGAGCAGTTCAGAGACACTGAGCATCAAAGTTTTGACATCCCAAATGGCAAAATTGTTATGTAGTGAAATCTATCTTTATAGTTCAATAAGCGCTGCATCTCCATGGTACTCAAAATCCTAGGATGATTAGACATGGGATTTTTAGGAGGGCAAAAAAGAAGTAGAACCTTATAATTCTGTAAAGTCAATCTGGGTTTGGCTCTATAAGGTTCTATCTGACTGTTTACAACAAGGAAACCCCAGTTGGGAAACTGGATGAAAACAATTTAGCGGTAACATTTAACTATCAAGTAAATTTTGAAGCACCTTAAGACTAGCTCAATTTTGGTATAGTATTTTCTATTTCAAACAGCCCAGAATTACACCATTATGTAAAACCACATTCATTGTTTTGTTTTCATTCTTTCAGGTCGTTTGTAAATTAAAGTCACATTAATATTTACTATACTATAACAAGTTATTATTTTATTATAACAAGTTATTTTCATGTTGATTTAACAGTTTTCCTTCTGTCCTGTTTTCTGTTCATGTGTTTCACTCCTCTGCTGTTCTCTGTTTGTGCTGCTGTCAACCTTTGACAAAAATACTAAATCAATATAAAGTTACACATTTAGGTTTCTGGTGGAATTCATCAATAGATAAAGAGAAATAACCTGTTAGGTAACAATAATGATCATTCTGCCATCTGCTGTTAGGCTGTTTAGCTAGGCTTAGCTAGCTACAGCTAGCTAGTGCATCAGAAAGCTAATGATTTAATTGGTGAATCAGCAATAAGCCTAAAAATCCTCACTAACCCATCATTACTATCATGAAAAAGTGAGGTGATAACATCATTAACTTAGGAAATGTCCCTATATTATGGCTTGCGCGCCAGTGTTGCTGCCTTTCAGGATACATTTGCTAGCCTCTGAGAGGAAGTGGCTGAATGGGAGATTTTGATTGGTTTTTACTGATATATTGAAGTTTGTGATTGGATGGGAACAGAACCTTAGTACCAAGCTGAAATGTACTTTTCTGTGACAGAACTTTATATCTTATATATATTTAACACCACAAGGTTCTTTAAAAAGAAATAATAATAATAACGCATTTCAAAATGTCTACCATTTTGGTAAACTTGTTAAACTTGTTCAAAGCAACCTCCTGAGCTGGTCGCCAGCTGTGGCTGCTGCCACCTGCTAGCCCAGTCAAAAATCATTACACTCTTGATCTGCATATCTGCATTGTAATTGGCTGCCTGCATGGATTGATGATGTCAACAACGTTTCTCTCAAAAGTCTTCCACTATAGACCTTAAAAAATTTGCCCCTCTGTTATTGTATAAAAATGAAACACACATGCAAAGAGCTACATCTAGGGGAGCCGCTTCGAATTCTGGGCCCGTGACAACATATCACACCGGCCCCCCCGGCACCACCCCCACCCCCCCACAAACACTCCAACCCACCTACACACACACACACAACTCTACCTTGAGACCATCTTGCTTTCCAACACAATTAGCTGTTACTGCGGCCAAAGCTTCGTGGATGTTGTCTGTTTGCAAACTATGAACAGAAATAGCATACTGTAATAGCATAAGTATTCCAATTTATTAAACTGTATTTTTACCATAATTATAATATCTGGGATAGATCATATCTATTTATCTATAATTAAAACACATTTATGCATGATGTAAAACTACTATATCATAGAGTGCACACACACTACATGGCATTAAACGACTGCAATATTGATCAAGAGAATATTAGGTATTAGGCTATATCCTAATCAAAGTTTTATTCATTTTTTATGTTTTATTGAAATTATTTTAATAGAGGGGAGATCTATTATATGTATAATTAAGTGTATATAACTACAGAATTGGCCTTTATAAAAAAGATATTGACATAATGTATGTGCAAGACGGGCGTTTTTTCTAGGATAAGTTAATGAATAGTTGGTAATGGTAACTAGTTGATGCTGATGACAAATCATGCTACTGAGAGAATGAGAGGCTTATGCTATTTTGTCTCTGAGTTCCAGCATTAAAAATAAAGTCACATCACACTAAGCTCACCTCCCTCTGTTGCTGTTGAAGCTTGTTCATCAGGTGAGGGTGATTCTGTTGGGACATTTTGGCTTAGTGAGAATGAAGCCATTTTTACAGCTAAAATTCAACTGAAACAACACAATGTCAACATTTGCTGTGGCTGTATAGTCTGTGAAAAGTGCCACACGTAGCCAAACATGGACTATAAATCCAGCTTTCTTGGTGAAAAATTGTGTAAATAACTGTCTCCTTTTTTATTTTTCCCCTCGGTCCTTTCTTTCTTTTCTGAAAATCAGACTTAGCTTTTAGAGGAGGCATGATGCTACAGTAGCACTCCTGTCAGTTTTATTTTTTTCACCCTCTCTTGCTGCTCTATGATTTTCTATTCCTGATGTGACAGAGTCGCCTCTCCCGCGAAAAGTCTTTTAAACACCGACAGACGCTGCGGGCTGGGCTAAACCATGTTCCACACGACTAAGGGGGTGTTCCCATGATGACATGATAATTTTACTGCAAACAACCCAGCAGCCCATGGAATCTTCCTAATCTTGCCATGCCTACATTATTTATCAAAAAACCCTGTAACCTAAATTACGATGTTGAATTTTCCTTGATAGGCTACAGGCAATGTCAAAAAGGTAGAAGATGGTGAAGTTAAAATAAACTATGTTCATAATTTAAAATAATACATCCCGAGACATCATTCATACTCCGAGATAGTGCAGCCATAGTGCAGTTGCAAATGGGTTGATATACCTATGAGTAGCCTAGTTGACTTAATACGACACTGGCTAAAACCAGTTTCTTGTAATTAAAGACACGTGCTCTTTTAAAATCCCATTGCCAAAAAACAAAAAAAAATTGGCATCCCAGGGGGCAGCTGCTGCAAACGGCAGATTTCAATATTTTTAAGGCATCACCCGAAATCAGAGTTAAGCACCCCCATAGCCCAAGTCTGAATACGAATAGCTTTCACCGTACATCTCCTGACTTATCTGAAGAACTTGCACGCGTGACTTAAGTCAGCCAGCTCTGAATCGCAGCCTTAGAGACTGTCTTTCTTGTGAAAAGGTATGCTATAAAAGAAGAGAATTCCTACTTAGGGAGCCGGCTGTCTGCAAGCTCTCCTCCTCCTCCCCAGCCTGTCCAAAAGACAGTCTGCCAGGCTTGTACTGCCTTGAGTGTTACTATTCTCCTTCTTTTCCCTTCTCTCCCTCTCTCCTCAGGTGTCATAATGGCAGGAGACCTGGCCTTGATGGAGGTGAAATGGGAGTAATAAAGAGTGATCCATAGGGAGCATTGCGGGGGTGTCACATGTATGGCATGGCTGCATCACTATGGAACAGCAGGCCCCAATGCTGCAGGAGAATGCTTTTACACTGAAGAAATGCTGCAGGTGATACATACAATTACATGACATCTAGAGCCCTGACAGGTTGACACCCACAGACTGCAGCCATGTTTGTGTGCGTGTGCGTGTGTGAATGAGTGAGTGAGCGAGTGAGTGAGTGAGTGAGTGAGAGAGAGTGAAAAACAAAGAGCAAGAGCATTAAGTAAAAACACAACACGCTACTGTAGAAACAAGTGGAGAAAGAGTGTGTAGGAGCTCCGATGTATTTTTTCCGCAGAAATGAACAGCCTATTAGGAATGGAAAATCTGTCGTCTCACTCTGAAAAAGGGTCTGCGTCAGCCACTCAGGATGAATCCTAATAATAATCAGAACACTTGGGGAAGAAGCAGAATAAAGAATTTTAGGGAGGAAAAAAAATACTACGGCACAGTTTGGTCTCAAATGTGCTCATGAGCGAGGAAAAAAGGGTAAGGTTGGGGAAGTGTCAAAGAGAGAGAGAGAGAGAGAGAAAGGAGTAAGTGAGAATAATTTTACTTCTTCTATTAACCTGACGCGATTACAATAGCCTGATGGGCTGCCTTATTTCATGGAATATTAAGTTCAAATGCGGCTCAAAGGAAGGACAATGCAGAAGAGGGGGGAAGGGACACTAGATCCCCTCACTGAAGCCTCCGCAAGCTTCCGCTGGCCGACAGCCCTCCACGCCTGGAACAAACAATAAACAGGATCCAGTCACATCCAGTCTGCGTGCGTGCGCGTGTGTGTGTGTGTGCATGTGTGTGTGTGCGTGGTATATACTGCATACTGTATACATGACCATCGTTTCTGACATCCACTCACACAACGGGGAAACCTGGAAGGCATCAAGGAGCAGACACACCAGTGTTATCAATAGAAACCTGAACTCATGCCTCTCCTAGTGGGGAATGTGCCCATCCTAAAATAACAGCTTGCCATGGAATGGGATAGCACATAAAAGCAATTGCATCAGAAAAATCAAAAATCAAATCTTTTGATTTTTCTTTTCAACCATGAAGAAATGACTCCAAGCTGAAAGTCTTTCAAATAGCAATTACTCATGATAGCAATTGCCCTGATTTGATTGCAGCTGGTGGAACTACATCAAACTGCACTTCTAATAAAAAAAAACATAGTAGTAGTAATACCAGTAGTAGTAGTAGTAGTAGTAATAGTAGTAGTATTAATACTAATGCAACATATAGTTTTTTTAATTATTTATCATTAACACAATTCAAGTCAAAGTAAAAATAGAATGAATAAGTCATTTTCTGGATTTTTTTCACTCCACAACAGGCCAGTGATGTTCACTCTACATGACTTTGGAGAGGCAATTGATTTTCCAGCCATAAGGTCAATGTTTATGGAAGGCTGGTTACAAGGTATAGTGAAAACACTTGTTCCACTTTAGGGGCTATAGGAAAGCATGTGGTCAACAGAGATTTCATGGCTAGTGACTTTTTGCCTTGTTACCTCATAGCTGTTAGTGTAACACACCTCACCTTTTTTCACATATAACAGTTTAGTTTATACAGTACTTTGGTTTCTTCTCTGTAAGCACTTACACATTGTCATGTTTAGATCAGAGTGCAGGACTCCATTTCATGACAACTAATACTGTGTTTGCTTGTATGTGCATACTGTAGGTAGAAGTTAAAACAGGCAGCTCAATAAAACATGACAATAATTATCTGCAAAACCCATTCAAAGGAGATAATTTATAAGAAGGTGCTTAATTTTGTACAATATTCAGTTATATGTTATTCAAATTAAATGCAGAAATTTGATAAATAAAATCCACTGAGGCAGCAATTGTCATCAGTTGTAATGATGGAACAATAATGCTACTTTCATACAATCATCAACAAATTAATCTGCTGGGTACTTAAGACAATACTCCTGTTGAAAATCATTGAAGCATTTAGACAAAGACCCAGTCAGTTTGAATTGTTTAGCCAAAGTTCTTGCAGTTTGACAGTTTAATCCACAATTACATTTTGAAAGATCATTACTCTGTTTGAAAGTGGAAATCATATCCATCTTTTGGTCAACACATATAGGAGTCTATTTTCTATTGTTCCCAACTTCCTTCTCCTCTCCAGTCTACAGACAGGGTTTGGGACTCAAACCATTCCATCCATGCTAATGTCTACATCAGAATAACATTTGAGTAATACCCTCTTCAATTCAAAACTGACATTTACATTGGAAGATGGCTGAATATCAGGCTGGTTTGTATCTAGCTATCCATCTGCTGTAAGAATATGAGGCATGCTGAGGGAGCCAGCAAGTTCATTTTTGGTATGTGACTGTTCTGACTAACACTTTATATCAAAGAATCCCATGCTTCTCAATACCACTCCTTGTTATTTATCCTAAGCAGGTTGGGGAATTAGTGACAACAACTTGAGTCAGGAAAAAGGTGTTAGAAAAAGGTTTGATAATCAGAAACATTAGCTCTTAAAAGTCACTGAGAGAAGGAATTTAAAATGAAACTTCAGTAAATTAGACGCAGAACAGAGCTTTTTACCATGTGGGTTTCCATTGCTTATTCTTTGCGGAGAATAATAGCCTCTTTTCTTTAATACATTTAATTTGTACGAATCGTAACCTTCTGAAATTTTTCTCAAAGTCTCCTTTTAGAGAGAGAAAAGGCTAATGTTGCCATTTAGTGGACAATGGAGCCTGAATGGCAGCATGACATCATGACCCAGGTGGTGACTGAGGACTCATACTGTCACTAGTAGCACCATGTCAGTGTGAGTTTAAATACAGGAAGTGGAAGAGCAAGAAGGAGGCGAGGGAGAAAAAGAAAGACACAGGCACTCTGCATTGCACTCAGCGGCTTATTTTAAAAAATTCATTCCATCTCCTGGAAAAGCTGGACTTGTGATGCCTCATTGAACAAATGTACCTCAGACACTTCATCCAGTTTTAAAACACTTCATCACAGAGAAAAACTTGCACTGTAATGTTGAGAGGAAATGAAGTTAGAAGGCAAACTTCTCATCATTAGTCTTCAGATGAAATCAGATGAGAGTGAGTGTTCAAGCATCGTTATCCCGACCGGGCCTTTATGAGCAAACACTGTGCCTTCATATGGGATGCATAATAAGCACCTCTACCCTCTGGGGGAGTACAGCCATCATTGCAGCTGGGTTGTGTTGTGATAAACATCTACTATCAACGTGTATCTGCGTTGGCCATCAGCGCTCTGGGTGTAATAACAGAATGGGACACTACCTCACCTGCTTCGGGAAAAAAAATCCCTCAAGAGCAATAATAAAAGAAAACGTATCAGTGGTCTAGCTCGGTAATTACATACAACCCATATTATGGCAATCATTTCACAAATATGTCATAGCGATCACATTAAATATCATGGTAAAGACATGAGGGGGACTTTCTAAGCACAGCACCAAAGATGTATGAAGATATACCACACACATTACGAGACATGCAGATCTCATATTGCCAGGAGCGCTACTAAAGAAGGGCAGGGCGAGGCGTAGGGAGGCGCAGTGAGCGGGGAGACCACCCTTCAACTGGAAGATCTGGATTCTGGACCCTGTGTCAGCAAGCATCTGGCCTACTGTTGTGTCTTTGAGCAAGACACTAAATCTCCAGCAGCTCCAGGGGTTCTGTTCTGCAGCCGACCCCGAGCTCTGACCTCTCTGTGGAGGCGGCGAGTTAAAAGAGAGTTTCCCTATGGGGTTCAATAAAGTATCACATTATCACTATTATTAAAGCCACACACACGGCAACTTCACACATTGGCGGCTCCAAATGGCATGAGGTAACTGTTTAGCAAATTTGAACTCAATACCCAGTGTATGTTTACTGTTTACCATCCTGGCCAGTCTGTGATCATTTTATACCCAAGGACACCAAAGGGACGAGACGGACAAAATATCTTACAGTGATAAGTTCAGCTTTTTTTGGAAGCTGCTGTTTCGGAGACAATTTGTATTTCGCTCTTAGTTTCAATTCGTTAGAGGGCAGGAAAAGTGTCCGTGCCCGACACTAGAATTTAATTTGGACAAATAGGGCGAATCTAAATTAGGGAGGATGGGATGCTCTTCTCCATTGCAGCCCCACTTTGCGATTTATAGGCTGATGATACAGTTGAAAATACTAGCCCTCAGAATGAATATGGGTCTTTGACAGCTTGACTGTCTAAATCAATGATGGAGGACAAGGGTGAAAATATAGCCTAACTCTATTCCCATTAGAAGTACAACCGCTACAAGTTCACCCTATCCTCAGCCCCACCTTGAACTCCAACCCCGGCTCCATGGCGACAGGCTCCAGTCCTGCCTCCTCAGCTCAGAGAGGGAAAGAAATAGGGAGAGTGAGAGAGAGAGAGAGAGAGAGAGGGAGGGTGAGAAGGAGAGAGCTGATTGACCTGCCTCCAGACAGCTCTCACCTTCTGCGTTTTTTTCGCCTCCTTCATTTAGCCCTCCAAATGACCTTGTCCTTCACGCAAGGGCACACTAAAATTAACTTTCCATTTTCACAACAATACAGTTTGGATTGGATGTTAGCAAGGAGACCATGACAACTCCAACCTAGAATGCGTGTCCTGAATTGGTTAGAAAAAAAAAAAGAGAGGAAAGCTGCTGTCACAAGTGTATACGTATTACATATTTCATCCACTACATCCAGTGTCCAAACACTCACTACAGAGTTGCATCATTTTACGGATATGATTTCATTCCGTCTTTTCTCCAACATACACAGTAACACAAGAATTACCAGCTCCCAAATCCACATTCCAGCGTTGGATTCAACACGTGGTTCTGTTTTGGAGTGATGTGAGGAGCGAAGAAGCAAAGGAGAGGGAGGAGAGAAACACCACATACAGGGTGTTTACAGAACTCTCCAGGCTCACCACATGTGATTACAGTCTGATGTTTAACACACCAATTAAGGCTTTTATGGAACTTGGGGCCTTTTCTGCAGGAGGGCTGGCGCACCACTCCTCCAGGCGCTCCGTGTTTGTGGGTTCAGCACATAACAAACACTTTCATCCTTAAAAATCACATGTACGATCATAAGCGCATTCCTGATAGCGCCCTGCATGTGTGGCACAGAGTTAATCAGTGCAGAAGAAACAGAGGTAGACCTACTGCAACCAGCCAAAGAGAAGAGGACACTGGAAGCAGATTTAAGTGAACTGGTGAGTACCCTTTATAGTTGTATGATTGGTAGAGTTCAGAGACACTTTCATTGCACCATAAAAGTGAGAATAAAGGCCAGTACTTCCTAACTCGTAGAGATGCCCAGTAAGAGGTGGTGTGCAGCATGCAGTGCTGCGTTGGAGGGAGAAGCGGGGAAGCCCACCCTCCGTAGTGCCACCAGCTGAGGGGATCACTCCCACCGTAAGAACACAGGCCTCCAGTCTGCCTCTCCCCACCGCTGGGCTTAATCCCCTTGGTGGAGGCCTGAAACACGGGGGCCGTTACCACACGGAACCACAGGAGGACCGGGATAGCCCTTCTCTGTCACAACCACACTGGCTCAGCCTGGGGTTGAGGCAGGGGGGACGGAGGCAGCCACCACACACCTGACATCAAGCCATTCATGAGGAAGCACCATATTTAAATATCAAAAACCTTGTACATCTACTTAGGATATTTGACTTGATTATTAGTGAATTAATGGAGATCAGAGATTAATGCAGAGCTTGCGCAGAAATGCTGTCCAGGATATTTTGACTTGGAGACTGTTTTCTGTCTAATTCATTTTAGACATAATTTCAATTTGTGCTTTTGGAAATGTCTGTATGTTTATTTTATGTTTGTATTTCTGGGGTCTCTATATGTATGGAATGTTGTCTTATATTGTCTTAAATGTACATATATTCGCCGCCCCTGCCTGTGGAAACAATTTCCCCTCGAGGACAATAAACTACCTACCTACTCTCAATTCTGCAGTATGTAGAATTCTGTAATGTTTGGTGGCGATTACGTAATTGTTTGGATGATTTACGGCCTTTCGTCATATTTACTAGGCTGTTTTATGTGATGTATTAATTGAGGCTATATTTAAAAACTACATTTCATTTAAAAATATACCACGTAATTCTCTGCATTGCTTGTAATGCCATACCCTTTAAAACATACTCGGAAAAGGCCAAACAAATATAATTCCACGGTGATGCCGGTAGCTAGGCTAGTCATTTTGTTTAAATACCACCATAGGTGTGATCAGGAAAGATTTATGGTTTGAAGACTCCGTGCTGTGGAATATTCTTCCTGACATTTATAAACGACAGCATTTATATGAGCTCAGCCCAAACTTGGGGCTTAGAGGACTATATTTTTCTATTTTTTTCCACAGTGATAAAGTGGGAGGGCATGGTGTTTGCACCAGGGGCAGGAGGCAGGTGAAGACAGTGTGTGTTGTTTAGCGGAGCTGGTCTCTTTCTCGGTGTCTGTGCTTGCAAGGTGAGAAGTATGGTTCTATTCCCATCTCCCCTCTCTGCTCCTCTGCACTATGGTTTGTTATCAGCCCAGATGATGTTGGGAGATACACCAGTGTGTGTGTGTGTGTGTGTGAGCGTGTGCGTGCGTGTGTGTGTGTGTGTGTTGTTTTGGGTTTAACTGCAGTCTGGATCTGTGTTTTCAGTAGACCCGAGGCATTTCTGAAACAGATCACAGTGCCCTAACACTGCTGTTTCCCTTCTCCTCTCTCAGGCTCTAACCTACCAGACCTCTTCTGTCAAAAGCCAACTGTCCAAAACAATGCACCTACTAAAATCTCTCCACACTACAGAGGAAAGATCAAGATCTGATGTAGCTGTGATTCGCCTATATTGGCAAACAGGTTAACAGTTTGCCGATGTAGCGGTGACAATAGTGTACCCGTTCCTGATATATTAGTATTAATAAATATTGATTGTGCACAGGACTGGCAGCTATTTTTTCCGTGCTTATTTCAATGTCAAGGCTGTTGGTTATGGAAGTAGGCCTAATGGTGTTTCTTAAGCTTGAACCTGTAACACTACCGCATACATTAGATTAAATAACTGTAAAGAAAAGCTCTGAGGGAATATTATAGTGGACAAAGGACTTGTGGAATAAGTGGGATTTTAACAAATACCTCCTCCTCACATGTAATTAATTCCAATGTAAAGGGGAAGGACAGCACTCATCAATGACCATCAAGAAAGATGACATGCATCAGCCCATTGTCTTTAATCTTCATCCCAGGTGACCGCAGGACGTGCAGAGCAGCTATATGAGCTGAATTAAAACTCTTAATGTTTCCCCGCTTCCTACGTATTTTATCCCACTACATCAAGTCGCTCTGGATGATTTCCCATCTTGTGGCCATTTAGACAAGGACATCCGTATGAACGACATTCACTTGTTTCCACTCTTCAATAACGGCTGGGGATGAAAGTGTGCCGGAGCCCCCTTCTCCACTGGATATGACAATAGTCTGGTCTGCCAGGGTGCAAAATGCAACGAACAACCTCCGCTCCCAAAATTAGACCCACCACTGAGCCCACTGACAATGGGATGCTGAGACGCAATTACCATAAAAGCTAACACCCACCTCACCACCACCGCCGCCCCTCCATACACACCCCACCCCACCCCTGACCTCCCTCTACCTCTCCAAAAGAAATCACCTCACCTCTTTTCTCGACTACCATTTCTCTCTACTAGTTCCATTGTGTTCTGGTCTTCTGGGGCGCCGCGGAGAGCAGGGATCCCTGTATTTTCATATTTGATAAAACCGAATGTAAATGAGCATGTGTGTGTGTGCGAGTGTGTTTGTTAGATGGCACGAGCAGCATGTGTTTCCCTTCATCCTGCTCCCAGAAAGGCAGAGGCCTGTGTGAGACGTGCTTGATGCCAGCCAAGTCAAGACGCTCCACTCCCCTTTAAGTCAAAATCCTGCTGGGCCGAGACCTCTCTGATTTAGCACCTATGTTTTTCTTTGTATCCCTCTATCTCTCTTTCTCTCTCATTATCTTTTTTTATTCTCATCTGATTCTGTCATCCCTTGATCTGTCGGACGCCGCGGCTGCACTCAAGGTTGTGCTGGGAAAGGCGGGATAATAGGAAACAAACTGAGCACGTTGGTGGGAGCATAAAGGTGTTGACGTGAGGGAGAAGGAAAACACCACTCAAAAGTAACCTTTAAGCAACATGGTCATTAACACCTCCATTAGAAACCATTCTGTCTGAACAGCTCTATTAGTCATTCAGAGCCCACGCTTCTCTCCAAGACTGCCATACTTTCTGTACAAGACAGCAGGATGTTGGAAAAGACCTCTTTGTTTTCTTTTAAACAACAATCAGTCATCATCATCGCTACCACCAGCTGTTAGCAAGGCTCCTGCATTAAACTTATCTTCCTGAATACATTTACATAGCAGGCTGTGGGCTGCTAGGATATGGCAGGTCAAAACTGCACAGGTATCCTCAAAAGGATCCAGAATAATAGCCTCCATTGCTGGACATCTAATACATTATAAATGACAGAGACAATGTCCTCCGCCAGTGGTTATCAAAATGTTCTGTTATGTTGTTGCAGTGAAGGAAAACCATCCCTGTCCCTGTTTTCAATAAATCATTATCTGCAAATCAGTCAGAAAATAATAATATTCAACCAGAGAAAATAACAACATTTACTGATAACATCTGGCTAATTATGCAAACATGTCAGCTATTACTGTATATTCAAAGTACCCGATGTTATCCAAAGTGAATGCTATGGTCTGGGTACAATTAGCTCCTGGATTCTCGTGTTTCTTTTTCCCATTAAGCGCTGCTTTAATAATGATCAGTTGCCCTCCTAAACCCCATCCCCGTTTAAGTTAAGACTCAATTTTAACTTTTCAGTGTTGCCCCTCACATGCAGTTTTAACAATGAACACACTTTTTCCATGCTGATTATAGCTTAGAAACTCTTTCTCAGTGAAAACTATTTAAATTGGATACACATATTTTTTTCTACACATGGCTATTTGAAATTCACCTATTAACTGTACTTCAAATGATACAGCTGTTTCATAATTCATATGGAAAAATCAAAAAGACAAGGAGTCATTAACACCTTTACCAGGTGTAATGGAAAAAGTGATTTGTTAGAGGTCTGAAAATAGGTCCCCTTTTCCTACCTATAATTATATCTTTGAAACATATTATCTTACAGGTATGGCTTCAAAAATGTCTTCTGCACAGTGCTAACAAGGCCTGCTGAAACTCCAAAGGAGCAGGCAGAAGCCTTAATTACATGGGTGCATATATTACTACATATCAACCCCTGCTGCTCCAATATTAATTATACTGTACTAGAGACATTTTCTTCCACCCATTTTCTTCAGACTTAGCCCATTACAAAGTTAACTTTCCCTCACTTTAATTTTGAGGCATGTATTGCATATTCATAATTCCTCCAATTAGGGCACAAATACCAGACAATGCAGAGCAGGAATAATTCAGCATACAGTGTTATATGACAGTTTCCAATAACATACCAAACTCTGCATACTATAGTGGATGAATAATAATGAGCCACATTGTGTTTGCCTGATAACTGCAATTAAAATTTGGAGGGGAAAATGTGTGTGTTAAAATTAAGATGACACATGAGATTCGTAAGACGTGAGCATGTGTTAAGATTTTTAATCTTTTTCCACTCAGTGGCCTGCAATACAGTCTAAAGGTAACTCCAGAGGTAAAACTGGCTACTCCTGTCTCTTGTCTCTGGTGGACCAGATAACTGCCGTCATCAGTCCCTGATGAGGGTAAAATGTGACATTAACATCATTGCCATCAGCTTAAAGGTCAGATTCAGGATGTTAGGAAGCCTATCTACCTGATAATCAAACAAAACTACTTTCTGGACATTTCTGGACAATAAAAAAGTGTTTGTGTCTGTGTTTTATTTTTGAGTAATAGGTAACAGTAATAGGCAGCATGTCAAGTGATTTTTTGCTACTCTGAAAGAAGTCTTGATTAACAGTAACATTATAAAATGTACTTCTTTAAATCCCGAACCTGCCCTATATACTTTTTGCCACAAAGCAACAGTATATGTAACACTTTATTTGTGTAAACCTTTATTGTCAAATGCTCTTGTTGCATCAATCTAGATTTTTCATCTAGGTGTTTGACTGACCAAAGCCCACAAGGTCAGAGTGCCAATTAATCCCAAGCTAATAACAAATTAAGAGATTTTATTGCTTATGAATAGGTAAGCACACCACAAGACAAGGACTCCCTTTTATAAAGTGCGGGGGGAAAGCGGGGCTGTGCAAATGCAAACACAAACAAGAACTGCACATACACACACACACACACATGTGAACATACACCACACCTAAATATCTTGTGCAAATATGGGCAAAGTCAATTTCAGCTTGGGTCGTGCATGGCGATGCTCTCTCTGATATTGTAGTGGTCACGGTCTGTGTGTGTGTGTGTGCTGTGGACGTGAGTGGATCCAGCCAGGGGAGTTAGTGGAGGGGTGGAGTTGGGATGGGGGGCTGTTGGATGGGGCGAGGGTTTCTTTGAAGTCTGGATTCCAATTAAACCCCTGACTGAGTTCTAAGCGCACAAGAAAAATGACTGAGGTACATGACATGGCCAGGTCCCCTCGTCCAGCCAAGCCTTTCCATTTTAGCCCCTTTGTCTCCCTGCAGCTCCTAATATTTATGATCACCCCTCCTGACATAACCCCCACACCAGCCCTACCAACCCCTCTCCCCACAGTAGAAAAAACTGACAGGACTTTAAAACAAGGCTGGCAGAGTGGAGAGCCGGAGTCAGACCCTGAGGTTTCACTCCTCAATCCCATTCAACAACATAGAGAATCTTTGAGAAACATCCACACAGGGAGGGGGAGCAGGATGAGGACAAGGAGGAGAAGGAAGGAGAGGAGGAGGAGGAGGAGGAGGAGGAAGAAGAGGAAGAGGAAGAGGAAGAAGAAAAAGAAGAAGATGAAGAAGAAGAACAAGATGAAACATGTAAACAGCAGAAATGTAAAATAAAAGATTGTCAACTCCTGTACTGCCTTCACGGAGATAGACTTCCATCTCTTGTGCAAAATTTAGATATTTATGTAGATAATTTATTTCCACTGTTCAAGACATTCCTGTAAACACTGGCTTTCATTCATCTAATTACATAAAAAAAGCTGTGAAAGAGAAGATTATTCAGCTGTAGCCTGTGTAACAGAAGTACCTATTAGGATGCACATTTTATGTCAATAAAGAAACAAATTCATTGTCAGAAACAAGTGAAATATATGCTTATTCTTCCCCTACAAGGAAAAAACTAGCCATAGCCCCATTCTGCTTTTTCCTGTATATACACATCTAGCACATTTGATGAAACATTATCATTTTACTTGACAAAGCAATGCAACAGCAGTAATTTGTGGTAATTTTGATCTCTGCAGCTAGCCCTCCATAGTGAAAGGAGGGGATTGGAATGGGACTCTAGCACAGTGCCAATTTACCTTAGAAAGCACGCGATACACCTTTACAAAACCCAGTATCTGGCTGCTACTCCTCACAGTTTTGTTTTCTCTTGAAATAGTGATGGTAAAAACAGTGTAGGAGCACCTTAGCTGGGGGACATGTTTTTGTTGAAAGGGAATGGAGAGAAATGGTGGATTTCAGAGGTATCAGTCCTGCAAGGCAACCGCAGGCAATTCATACAATACCTGACACTATGCTGAAAACACACTGCAGTTTTTCTGTTTTTATTCCTGTACCTTTCGCACATGAATTCCATTCACTCACGCAGTCAGAAAAACACACAGTAGGTAACAATACATACTCCATAATTCATTCAGCATTGAATTTCATTTCCTCTCCTCTTTTTTTAAAGCCTACACACTATACACACCCTCTCTCTCTACCACACAGACACTCATACATACATACAAAGTACAAAAAGTACATGCATGTATTGTTTCCATTCCAGCTGCAAAGTCAAATGTATAAAGACGCAAATACACACACTAAACACACAAACACACTCCGGAATAAAATATTGAAAGTGTCACAGACACCTGGTCAAATGCTCACACGATTCCCAAAGGAGCCACCTTGAACACTTCCTGAGGGAGAGAAAAATGGAACCAGCAGGATTTGAGCAGAAAGAGGAGGTTTTTATGATGTCTGTTCCTGCCAGAGACGGAGCTGGAGATGGGGCAAAGCAGGAAGGGGTTAAGACAGGGAGCCAGCCACCTTTTATCACGCTGGAGGGAGACAGGGAGCTGAGAGGCGCAGAATAGTAAATATTTCAAGATGATAGGTGACATAAACAAAAGGTTTACTCTCATTCCCACTTTTTAAGTTGCAAAATTTGGGGTTGGTAATTCATTACAGCAGTCCTCCCTGACACACTAATACGGCACTGAGGAATAGGCCCCTGCATCTCAACCCGGGAAAAAAAATACCTCCCTCATAACCAAATCTGTTTCCTCTCAAACTCAGCAATCCCGATCACAACAGCTTAAGGTTATTTGTAGAACATAAAAGAATCAAGCATTATAATCAAATTGATATTCAAATTGCAAATGTATTGTCTGTTTGTTAATATTTATGTGAATGGAAATAACACTGCAAAGAGGTGCAGTAAAATAACAGCTATATACTCTATAGGTAAAATCTACAGGAGAAAAAAATCAAGAGGCATGCATCTTTATGCATTAATTAACAACTTTCCTTTACATTTTCTGACCATATCACTCCTCTCACTCATTTGATTGTTTGTTTGGTTCTTTCTTCCGAATGTTTGAACTTTCGGAAGAATTTTCAGTTCCTATAACTGAACCCCTTTCCTGTCTCCAAACCCGGGCCTCTTTGTCAGAGACACAGCACTCGGCCTCTGCTCCATGTCGGAGAGCAGTCTGTCAGTGCGCCTGTGGGAGCCAGATAACCCTTTGATGGAGAGTAGCGGTGGTTATTGTTGTCTGTACCCTCCACCTTCCCTCCAACACATATGAAGATTTATGGAAGGAGAGGGCTGAGCAGCAGGAGCCTGCACTAACATGGCAGGCCAGGATGGCAACAGGAAAAGAGGCAGGAAGAACAGAGGCAGGAGGGAGACGCACCAGGGGGCAACGGGAACTCCTCTGACCTGCCTGCGGAGGACACAATGCTCAGGTAGAGCTGACTGTGATTACCTAGCTGCAGAGGGGGACAAATAATCATGGGACTGCGCTCACTCCATCTCTTCTTCTCTAACAAAGGGAGAACAAGTTTTAAAGAAGAAAGCCAAAAAAAAAGCGAGGCGTCGTGAAAATGATAAAAAAAAAAAAAAATACAAAGTGAAGTTACAACAGTCTTCACAATGGGGAAATGGTGTGTAGGACTGTAGTCTTCTATTTATATAGAAAATGCAAAATCCTGAAATAATGTATAGAATAATTTGCCGTATGCAAAAATATATATTTGTCCTGACACAGTTAGCAATCTCAAAATCATGAGTGTAAAGGCTCTCTTCTAAATGAGCACCGATAATCATGATCAGGAGTGCAAGAGAATATTTTGGGTGAAAGGTTGAGAGTGAACAAGAGTGGCATGTCTTGAGACTCGTGACGCATCTGCAGCCGGCGTGGAAACTCCTCAGTGTCGCACCACAACCGCATCACTATACCACCACCACAACATCACAAGACGCAGTTAGCTAAATGTAAATTCACTGTCAAAATGAAATAAACATAATAACCCTTATGTCTTTGAAAATATAGAAAAATGTAAAAGTAATTAATTTGGTGTGAATGAAATATAAACTGCTATGTGGAGATATGCCACATCCAACTAATCAGTGAATTTAAATACAGTAGGCCCAAGTAATCTAATCTACTATTAAGCACTATTCAAGTTTCACCTGTGTTGCATGTGTTATGAATATGATTTCATATAGCCTCCAACAGATATATTTTGAACATTTTCATTCCACTTTTGACATGAACTCATGTTGGCTATGGCTTTGAAATACAAATGTATAGCTAATTTTCACAAAGAACTGAGTGAAGCAAAGAAAGTGGGTGCAACAAGAGAGAAAAGAAAGAGGAGACAGAGAGAGAGAGAGAGACAGAGAGAGAGAAGGAGAAAGCACATCAGCGACTCATAGTGCCCTCTTCTGCTCGCAAGCTGTATGATGAGTATAGTTTTTCTCCCTTTTGATCATCACAAATAATGCAAGTGTATAGCATCTGATACAGCTACAAAACTCCTGATTCCATCTATATAGCTGCTGCATAATACATGAAACTTCCAACTGGGATTTACCCTAACTTCCACGCATAATTACAAAATAAGAGTTCCTCATATTTCTGCTAATGAATGAACCTAATAGATCATTACAATAATGCATTGTAATGTAATAACCTAAGGACTACACGGTAAACAGATACTCTATCTATAAGTTATGGGACTAAGTTACCATCAGACTAAAGCCAAACAAGAAGCGTTGAGCCAGGACTGATAGGAGCATACATGAAACCCGGTGCAGCAAAACAATGACACAAAAGTCACTTGGACAGCTAGTAAGCTTTGCAGTCTGAGAATCATGGCATCTGCCTCCAAAATCAGCAATCATAAAAAGAAATGGTGGCTACGCGTTAGTCCCTGTGCACTGGAATCCCTGAGCTCTGGCCCAGTCCAGCTACAACAACACTAAGCCCAGCTGAGCAGCAGCAGCCAAAACCTGCTGCACAAAACGGCATGTCTATGTGTTAAGTATGTGTTTGTACGTGTGTGTGTGTCTCTGTCTGTCTGTTTGTGTCTCTGTGTCTGCGTGTAAATAAGTAGATGTTCAATCAAAATAGGTATCTTATATGCCTTCCAAATCTAAACACCAAGGCAATGAAAATGGAACATTATAAAACCCCTGAACATGATTTGAATGGGGAAAATAACTTGATTAGGTAATATTTATTATGGGGATAATATTCCTTAAAAGTCTAAGGGCCCAAGTGTTCTTATGAGGAAACTATGAAAACTGAGGCACTTAAAAGTAGTATTTTTTTACTTAGTATAAGATACGTACATTAATATTCTCTGTGCTAAATAATTTCAGTGCATTAACAATCACATACATTTTTGTAATTTCAAATATAACATTTATCAGTTACTAATTTTATTTCAATTCATATTAAAGGTTTTCCAGGATGTCTATTTTCCTCATGTCAAAAAATAAAGGATCAAAAAATAAATGCTCATCATTAATTGTGCACAAATCAGAGAGAAAAACATGCAGATATCGAGGTCATCGTACTCCACTGTGAACCTTCACTGTGTCTGTGTATACAGAAACAATATAATGGTCCGCCTGCTGAGAATGTGCACCGTATATGTGTATAAGTGGGGTCCTCAACCCTGAAATGTTAAATGTGTACACAACAAACAGCTGGCAACTGGACATCTCTAGGGCTGTGAAATGATGACCCATTTTTAAACCCATATTTGATTACCCGGTTTTATTAAAATTGGATCCAAAGAGACCCGTTTCCCATTTGAATTTAATGAAGGCTGTGTGGCTGACAGGAGGCTTTTGATTTATACACTGTTATTAAATTCGACAAGAGAGCCAGCCAGGTAAGCAGGCAGGCAGGAGGAGGTGGAAAGGAGAGAGAGCAGGACCCAGAATCCTGGCCCTCCACTAAGCACAGCCAGACTCAGAGACACCCCCACCCTCCACCACCCCGCCCCCGCCTTCACCCCCCACTTCACCCCACCCCCCACCTGCTCCACACGGAGGTGTGCAGGAGCAGAGAACAGCCAAGGACACATGCTGTGTGGCACCCCTCTCTCACATCCCTCTTCCTCCTCTGATACCTCTTCCATTATTCATATTAAAATACAGACTGATGTAAAGATGAATAATAAATGCAGTCAACACAAAACAAAAGCTGGCAGACCAGTGCCGTCAAGGTGGTCACTTGATAGAGATGAAAATTTATTATATCTATTCATCTTAATAATATATTACTTTTAAGGCATACACAAATTACAATTTCAGGATTCATTCTAAATATTCTTGATATTATTTTTTGCCTGTGTTTAACATATTTTCCTTTGTAAATTATGGGAAGATGTACTTTAAAGGCGTCATAAATTCAGTTTAATTTCTGGTGCCGTCAATTAGGATCTAAAAACAAAAAAAACAAAAAAATCTGAACATAGTTGGGTGAATTACCATGTTTTGTGAAAGAAACGCGATGCCTCTAAGAGCCCTCAGTGTTTCCTCTTTGAAATTTCAAAGGCAAAGCAGCTGTCCAAAATACATCAGCACACATAGGAGTTCCTCACACTTACAGTCCTGGGCTACACTGGTACCCCACATTATCATTCAAGCATTCACAGAAGCAATGGCGTTGGCCAGCACTGCGCGAACCTAGAGACCCGTATGACAAAGACCGCAGCAAAAAAACATACAGTATCCAGGGTTTGTGTCATTAGCAACCCGGGGTTCACAGGTTGAGCATGTGGGAGCACAAAGAATTGCTGTTCTACCTCCAGGTACAGGACAGAGAGAGAGTGTGTGTGTATGTGTATGTGTGTGTGGGGAGGGGGGGGTCAGAGGCTGCCTCTGCTGACTGTCAACCTTCTCCTAGAGGTCAGTGAGCAATGCAAGGGAGAGACACAGGCCAGACACTGGCCAGACATACACTCACTCAACATTGAGAGCTGAAGAAATTATTACACTATCATCCAAACAAACTGGTAAAAATCATAAGAGCGAAAGACAAAAGCATTCAGGGAAAGAGCTAGTCTATCAGATTTCAATGTCTCTCTTGTAAAGTTGATTAAATAAGTGCCTTTATCTTTAAATGTGTTTTCTATAAATACTGTTATTTATTTCTAGCAATTCAGACAGCATGAATCAAAACGTCCTTGATGTTTGCTTAGTGATTAATAGTGTGTAGATTTGTCATGCAGTGTTTCACAATTAATATGGGTCCAACACGTTGAATGTCTGCCTGAATATCTAATATAAAAGAAAAACGGGTGAGAATTGCATTTCGTTTTTTAATGTTTTGCTCAAGCAGAGCACTGCTGTCATGCCTGCTTTTTTCAGGATGTCAGACAAAAAGAGAGGAGAGATGGAGAGGGAGGGATCCTGGAGAATGGGGGGAGGAGAGGAGGAGAGATGGAGGGGCTGCTGACATGCACTTGTCTCCAATCTCTTCGAATCCATTGCACAATTCATCTGCTTTGTCTCTACTGCCACGGCTGAGGACAATCAGACCAGACGCCCATTAGATTCCTCATATTGCCCCCCTATACACACCCCCCCTTTACCCCTCTTCCCCCAACACCTTTTTTTCATGTGACACGCTGACTGAAGGAGAGGCAAGGCAATTCACAAGCCTCCCCAAATGGGGAAATGTCAGGAAGGGAACCCACATCAAAACCATGTTGTCATGGAGATACAGTACGGTCCAGAAATTACACACAAACACACATGCACACATACAGTATACACACACGGGCTTTTATGCGCACTCATAAACTCACTGATAAATACATATGCGTTTTTTTTTTGTTTTTTTTTAGATAAAAATATATAGTAGAAAAAAAGAAAACCAGTGCCAGTTGATTATTTTTTTAACTGGACATATTTGAAGGAGAAGATTGGCAAATACTGCCAGTATTTATCAAAAGGTTTTGTGTGTAAAGACATTTTTACTTAGACGCATAAATTGTTTTCTTAATTCTATCATTAAATTGATTTGCACAGATATATTACTGATATTTAATTCCATTCAACACAAGCATTGTGTTCAATTTTCAATAAAAATTAAACCTACTCATGTTTACGATTTACATGGGAAAATACAGTGTATAATTTTTAATAATGGTATCTATAAACACAGTTTTTAACGACAAGTAAATGGCCATGGAGTTTCTCTTTTTTTTTTTTAATAATAGCATTTGTTGAAAATGTTCTTATTTCATTCACACAGTATTTTACATCTAAGTAAAAGCTAAATGCACTATGTACATCTTATTTGGATATTGAATAAATAGAGAAATCAACTCAGATGTCTAGCGTGTATGTGTAGGTGCTTCCGCTACAGGGAGGTTCTACAGAGAGGTCATGTGACCAGTGTGCCCATCCACAGTCGCCATTCCTCAGCCAATAGTGTTATCAGAGATACAGTGTTGCTGGAACGCTTGGCATTTCGATGATCTCTTCTCACAAAAAAAAAGGAAGAAAGGAGGAGAGAAGGGAGAAAGAAGATAAAAAATGTGCTCCTTCACCCCACTTGTTTAGGAGGCTGCCAGCACTTGGCTTCAGCTTTTGAGCAGAAGTAGACCAGATCTGCCCTTGTGCAAGAGGACCCTCCATCCCAACACACTGTAATAACAATATTCACACACTACCAGGCCTCACCGGGGTCACTTTATTGAGGTTACTCTGCTCTACACTACATGAAAAAGAGGAGATTGAGGGATATTAATGGTAAATGTGGCATAGTTACTGTTGTAAAACCCCTTCTTTGCCCTCCCTTTTTTCTTTGTTTGGCCAGAGGAGCTGAAGGCTTAGGGATAAAGGTACTGCTCAAATCATGAGACAGGGATAAAGCCAGGGAGAGATAGCGAGCTCCGACCCAGCGACAGAGCAGTGGATAATTAAAACACCCAGAGCCCCTGAACTGCCCTCATCCATCTCTCCCTTCTTTTTCTCTCCTTCCTTCCCTCCCTCACCGATTCAGCCTCTCCCTCCTCCCCAGAAAACACACATGCACATACGCATTCTTACATTCTCAGATAACAAAACACACAAGACGACACAAATGCATATTGAGATGATGTTGAATTTCTAGCAGTGAGATCTGCGGCTGACTGGTCCTCTGGGTAAAATCTACGGAGGCGGAAGCACACATTGCTCCCACTGGCTCTGAGCGATCTGTTTATTTTTCATTTGTATGTTTTTAAGGATCATGAATGATTCCTGTTTTTATCTGATTACTCCCAGACAGTCTGCCTCCGCTGCCTCATAAAAACACAAAGGATAGAAGCAAAACGGCACACAACCATGTAGTCCTTTTAATTTAACAGATGTCCTTCTGCTTGCATTTTAGATTCCTTTTAGATTCATCCCTGCATTAAGATTGGTCCAAAAAGCTATACAACTGTAAGGATGCCTTGAATATAAATTCACTCAGGTCTGATAAATGCTACTGTGTACTGCGATGCCTTCACTGGACTTTGGATATTATAATGGCATTTATTTAAACCATGTAGTATGTGGGTAGGCTTTTCAACTAAAAAGGCATTCATTCTATCTGGACAAACATCAATTAAAGCTGAACTGAGAGGAAATGAAGTAGAACCTATAAGGTAGGCATGCATGCCACAGCGAAGATCAGAGAGCTTCTCCACACCACCATGAAGAAAGAGAAAAAACACAAAAGACAGCCGCGCCTGTATATCATCTATGTATATAACAACCAAGCGAGGGAGAGGGTGTGTGTTTGTGTGTGTGTGTGTGTGTGTGTGTGTGTGTATGTGTGCGTGTGTGCGTCTACATGTTGTTTGTGTGTCTGTGTGCTTATGTCAGGTGATCACAATGTTCCAACCATGAATTGCAGCTGCTAGCCATGCTCCTGGGCAGGCCACACTGCCCTCTCTTGGTGGCTCCACAACAATGCTGCTGGAAGCCAAAGAGAACAACAATTCATGTAAGACACAGTTCTTACGCAGAATAATACATTCATACAATACTACAATATAGCCATGAACCTGCTTAGATAAAGAATTTGATTTTTTTTTTTCTACATTATATGTGATTTAATACAAAAATTCAGTCTCATATGCACAGATGCATACTTCCTTATGATTTACTCGTACAAATATTTTCCTATGGTTTTCTATTTGATGAAGTGTGACCAAACGGACGGGCTAGTTAAAGCAGGGCTGGCTCCATATGTCGTTTGTGTGGTCGTCGGCCTAGCGTGGGGGAGCCGCATGGCATCCTATGAACAGCCTGTAAGTGAGGATGTGTGAAAGCAGTGCTGTGACTGGGGAATAGCAGCTCAAAAAGGACCCCTGCACATGGCCCACGCTGAAGTCATTACCACCGGCCCTTTGATTTCCATGCGCAAAACCTCAGGTTGAAGACCGATGTGTTGCTACACCGGCGTACAGTTTCTACTGCTGTGTTTATATGGTATGGCTGCCCGAGCCACACAGGACCGATTCGAAAAGATGGGGGACAAAGTGCTAGCTCAGATGAATTGTGAATGTGTTTAAGATGATTTATTAGAGCACTTTAAAGATCTGTAGGATGCCCTTCACACCCCGCTCACCCTCTAATAGACCCCTGTGTGAAACGCCACTGGCTCCAGTTTAACCATAGCACTGTTTACGATCTCAGAAAGGTTTTTTTTTTAATATATTTCAAGATATACTACTTGTATACTGGGTCTATACTGTAATTGTGTGTGTGTGTGTGTGTGTAGCCTGGCTGAGATGGCTACAGTGACGGGACAACGAGGGAGGTGTCTGCTGTCTGCATGATTAGGGTTTGGTTGGGATGCAGCAAGAGGCCAGCGGGGTCAAGGGGCGTGAGAAAAAAATCACCTGCTGTTCACTGACCCGCTTGGTCAACTGCAAGGGCTGTCTGGCTCGCTGCTTGTGTGAATGTGTGTTTTTCTGTGTGTGTTGTTACCATATCAGTGCCCATTCAAAGACTCAGACACACCCTAACACACCACAGTACCAAATCAAACACACACAAGCAAACATAAAGAGTCAGGGAAACTAAGTGAGGGAAACTTTGCACATCCCAAGGGATCTCCACAAGTAATCTCCACTGTCTTACCTTCAATTTCCATCCACTAAATCGCTCTCTTTCTCACTGCACTTTGGGCACACCTAGCCCATGTAAGTGCATTGTCATGTCCACCACCCACCCTTGTCTATTCATACAGCGCTTCATTCTAAAACACTTTCACTATAACCTGGGTGTCAAAATCCCATTCACGGAGAATAACCAGAGATAAAGAGCAGAAGGGCTTGATATGTCATCATCCCTCAGGCATATGGAGAGTCTATATGGACAAAGTGTTGATTTTTCATTGTGGAATTTCACAATCATGTTTGAATAGGGAGTAATTACCACACGACAAACAATTTTTCAGGATGTGAAGGCTGACTATCTTAAAAATATATATATTTTTTTAAATGTGGAATTCATCTCTTTTTTTAATCAAAATGTTTTCTGTAAACAATTCAATATAAAATACAGAGAAACCAACTGATTAGTTGACCTACAGCCTGTATAGCAATTATAGTGAAGATGAAGGTCCATTAAAACGTAGGCTATGTTCCAGAACGACAAAAACCATACAGGAGGTGAGAAAGAATATGACACTGTGAAAAAAAATAACAAGAGTAGAAATAAAGCATTATAGCACTATATATACATGTATTTGTATTTTATTCTCAGTGACACAGTGAACTAATGCCGTGTCAAAATGGATTGAGTGGCATCTACTGGGTGCTCCAGCTGCCCAGTCAGTGCTCATCATGGCATGCATTGGCAGTCAGTAGCACACCTTCCTGCACACCTGACTCTAGCAGAGAGGGTGCAAGTCAGCAACGACGGATCTACAAGCTTTAGTCCCCAGAACAGCCAGCTTACACAGATAAGTGGGCCAGGCTGGATAAGCCTCACTGAAGTATTCTATTACAGCGCCAATTACCCCTTGGTAAATAATACCAGGATGTAGAGGAAGCTACTGACAGGAAGTGGAATGTGTGCAGGGAATCTCAAAAATTCAGATTTTCTGTCATTTCCACCTACCTAACATCTAAAGTCCTCGACATTTCAATGCAAGACACAGAAGTTATTTTTTGTGTATTCAAATACTGCAGTTTTATTGCACTGTAAACTGTATTTTCCTCAGGAAATCAATCAGGTGATCACAGAGCAGGTGAAGCGTCTACAGCCGGCAGGTGTGTCATCACCCCAGCCCAGCCCAGCCCAGCGCAGCCAAGTCTGGCTCAGACAAGCCCAGTCTAGTCAGGCCTAAGCCCGGCCTGGCTGGCTCCTCTCCAGTGGGGCCCAGAGCAGCCTCTCACAGCAGACACCCAGAAACTGGGCTCTCTAATAGGGACAAATTGGCAATGTCTGTGCGGGCCGGTGCTGTGTGCTAGGAGCTGTGAATTGATAGTGATGCCTAATGATCCCCCTGGGTAGATCAATACCAATAATCCTCTTTCCCGCCTATCCTCCTCATTGACTATAGAGAACCTGGAAGAGCTGGGGAAAAGTGCAGCCCAGAATGACAGGGCCGGGAGTTCAAGGCAAGGGCCCCATCTCTCACACACGAACACAGAGTTTCACTTTACACGCACACACACACACACACACACACACACATACACATATACAGGTGCAGTCAAAAGCTAAAACAGAAGCCAACACAGACATCATATGTTCAAAAAACACATATCTGGAGACCAATAGACAATCAAGGCTTTGAATTAGAGCAGCACACTTGGAGACAGGCAAACACACAGACACTCAGACAAACAGATATGCACGACCCCTACCGCCACGCCACACACACACACACACACACACACACAAACACACACACACACACACACCTTTAAACAATATACCTTGCAAACTACGGGAAACAAATCAAAGCTATACTGTCTTCATGCATTGGGTAATCAATATTTATTTTCTCTTTATGCATTTATTAGTGTGTTCAATTTAACTGGCCAGTAGGGCCTACTTTATATCAATTATTTGTGAAGCAGTGTAGCCACAGGCTCCAAAAACTTAAATTGAGATGTGGTTTGTAACAAAGCAAACCTTCTCAGTAATGCAATTACAGCTGGGTCCACAACAACACCACAAGAATTATATGATGCCACATTATTCATTTTCTTCTGCAATATTGGAAAAGCATTTGTTTAATATACCACATACTCAATATTTTGCTGGGTCTGCTGTTTAACAACCTAATACTCAATCCTGAGTTACAAAAAAAAAATCTTTATCTCTTTGCATGATAGCAAAACACAAATGACAATATTCATTTATTTTTTGATGTGCAAAAGAATTTTCTTACAATGTAATGTTATTTTCCAAATATCAAATTTGTATGATTAAACCACAAAAATGGCACTTTTTCAAATGGCGTTGTGAGTAAATGCTGAAAAGATATTTTTACTTTAGGCAAGAAGGAGAAGCTAGCTGTGAAGCTCAGGATATGTTCAGCAGTGCAAGGGTGAGGTGAAGCATGCAGTCCCCACGGACCTCTCTCTCTCTCTCTCTCTCTCTCTGTGTGTGTGTGTGTGTGTGTGTGTGTGGTGTGTGTGTGTGAGTGTGTGCACGTGTATGAGCTCTGCAGTCATAAAGCCTCACATCACCCTCTCGCACCCCATGGTCCTGCAGCTGATTACTCCCACCAAACACATCCATACACTTTATCCCAGCTGTCACAGTGCATACTCATTACCCCCTGCACCAGCCAGCTGACTCCACACGGCCACACCCGCCTGGACACAGCTCCAGGGCCACACTGGGGAAGGCTGCAAATCATAAACTAGAAAAATACATTTGCAAATCTGCTCGTCTCCATCCTAATTCTATAACCATTAAAATTGTATTGTTTGTCTCATTGTAAATGTGCTTTGAACAAAGTCTATAGCTACATTGTGATTTTTTTTTATCATTTAAATATTTTGACATCATTTAAACATTATATCAAGCCTATATTAATTTAATAATCATTTAACCCAGGCTCTTCCGCAGACAAATCTATAAATTCCATAAATAATCCACGGATCCATGATGATGTCTTCCTCAGCTATTGATTTTGGTGTCAATCGAGTCAATTCTACCTCTATGGGAAGAACAAAATCATGACCAAATAGAGGAGACAACCACTGGGCAAGCAAAACTGAATCTCTGTAGTATATATCAGATCAATAAGAGTGGAGAGAAGTGGAGTGGTGAGAATAAAGCAGAGTTTAGAGAGATGAGGGACATATCTATCTCCTCAACAAGACCCTACCTGCCCCAGTCCTCTATGAGGCAGCCATCCCAATTGTTACAGGTGACTGAGGTGTAGGTGTGTGTGTGTGTGTGTGTGTGTGTGTGTGTGTGTACGTGTGTGTGTGGTTCTGGCATAAGGGGGTGGGAGATGACAAGAGTGACACACTCCAGCTCCTGTCACACACTAGGTGTTTCTCCGTAGAGACCCAGGTGTCGTGTCTCAGATCTTTTCGGCTTCATAAAAACACTGCTTTAGCCAGTGCATCAATCGATGATATACTACATACGCTTTTACTGTTGCCACACAGCCATTTTAGTGCTCGGTGTTTAGGGCCATGCTGAGCATCTATGAACAATACCATACCTGTATAGTTTAAATTTTAAGCAAAAAGTATCCTGGAAATCCTGGAGAAGGCCAAAACAAAAAGTAGAGTGGGTGGCACGCGTAAACAGACTGGGACACACTAACGCAGGGCCGTGATGAAAAGAGAGGGGAAAAGGGAGAGAAGGGGGAACTAAAGAAATCAGCTCTGTGTGCTCCTCTAACCCCTTTCTCTGAGCAGGGAAAAATGGTTCCCTGCTCAAAATGGTTTTTTTTTTCTATGAAACCTACAAGGACAATAAATCAAGCAGACATATTCTTCTTGGTGAATTATCTATTATTGAATTTTCCTTGATTTTAAACTTCACTAAATGAAAAGAATCCAACCCAAATGCAACAGGAGTGAGAGACGTACTAATACAAAACATATTCACCAGAGAATGACATAAAATATAAGCTACTGCATAATTTGTCAAGTGAATGGTAAATGTTGGATTTTTTACAGGAGAATTGGTGAGGGTCCAGGGAAGCAGACTTTAATTGTAAGTGAAGATGGTAACAGCTAAAGATGTACCCAAAAGAAAGGAAATGAAAATAGAAAATATGGGGATGTAACTAGAATATGTAAATATAAATATCTTTGCAGTTTTGCAAACTCAAATCAAGTGTTGAAATCAAATCAAGCAAGAAAAGTTATTTCAATCAGTGTTCTTGAGAGGAGAGTGTAACAGAAAACTCCACAGAAGACCATGCCAATCTCTCCTCTTTACTTGTTCCTCTCTTATTTGCCCCTTATCCCCCTGTCCTTGCCTCCCACTAGAGCGAAGAGCGGCGCTTAAACGGGAGCATTTAATTCATTACATCATTATGTCATCTCATACTAATCTGCACAGTGGCCTCCACTGCTTTGACATGCAAATGGATTAGAAAAACGTCGGGGGAGGTAAAGGGGAGGAGGGAGGGGGCAAAACAGCAATCATCACGTCTTGTCAATGGGGTGAAAATATGCCCTGAAGCTGCTCTACCATTTTTTCCTCCCTTCTCTTTAACTGTATTTTTCTATCCTTTTTTTTTTTTTCCCTCCACTTTTCCCTTCCCCGGCTCTCCTCCTCTTTCTCCATCTTTGCCAGCGAGTGCCCCAAACAAAGCAGCGGCAAGATCACACCAAACGCCGGCAATCTGTTGAGGATCAGGCTCCCTATGGAGAACATATAAACAGTAAAGCGTGTGGCACACACTCACACTGAGCCCCCTCCCCTTCACACACACACGCCCCTCATCTGCATATTCACAAAAAGGCCCCTCTGGCTCTCCCTCATCAGCAGACCCCTCCCCACAGCCTCATCAGCACACGCCAGCTCGACTAAGGAAAGGCAGGCGGGCCGGGAAGGCAACGTGTGCCGGCCGGGACCACACACACACACATATATCACGGTGCACAAATACACACAAATGCACAAAATCAATTTTTGCACATGCAGTACACAAATGTGCAACGGCAGAGTAAACAGAGAAATCAGAGAGAGAGAGAGAGAGAGAGAGAGAAAGAGAGAGAGTTAGTGAGATCTGGTGATGTGAGCACTGGCCGTGCTCATCTAATTTCCACCCCTCCTTCCCTCCCTCCCTCCTCCTCCTCCTCTTCTCTCGTCTCTCTCTCCTCTCATCATCAGGTACCTGGTGACGAGCGGCCCGTGATAATCCACAGCCTCTAACCAATCAATCAGCAGCATCGTAATCAGCAGCGTAGAGAGAGAGAAAGAAAAAAGCCCATAACTTACCCTGGGTCGCCTCCAGTCTGCTCAGCACAAGTAGAGGTCTGGTCAGGGCTTTGGCTGCAGCTATTTGGACTAGTTCACCAGAAATATGAGAAATATTCAGATTCTATCCTCAAGCCTTATTTTTTTTTTTTTTTTTTAAATCTGAATTGATATTTTTCACTGCATCATAAACATGGAACCAACATATAAAGCACTCCCCCTCCCTTTTCCTATTTCAGTCTGACTCTCTCTCTCTCTCTCTCTCTCTACCTCTCTCTCTTCCTCCCTCTCTCTCTTCCTATCACTCTCTCTCCCTATTTCCCTCTCTCCTCCCTCAGTGTCTGCCTGTTGCAACAGTGTGGACATATACACACTATACAGTGAAGATATATATATTAAAAAGCATGCATCTCTGTGCAGAAGATAGAAAAGGCTCGCCAGTGTGATATCCTGCAGATCTGCTGGACTCTGTGTGTCTGTGTGTGTGTATGAGTTGGGGGGGTGGTGGTGGGGTGGGAGGGAGTAGAGAAAGCAAGGGAGGGTCAAAGCTAAATGTTCTACAAAGAACAGGGGGACCGAATTGACTCTTTTTTTTTTTCTTTGAATCAAAAACCCGCACATTCCCTCCCTCCTCTTCCCCTTCCATTCTATGCCCCCCAACCCACCCCACCCCCAAACTCCCCCCTCCCATCCCAAGCCTCCCTCCCTCTTCCCTATTTCTGCTCATAGGCATTCCCTCTCCAGACATCAGCATCCTTTGAGGGGGTTAGCTGTCTCTAGGAAGAGGAAGAGGTAACGCCGCCTAGCAGCCTTGTACATTTTGCCTTGAGGGTGAGATAGCTGAAAAGCCATGTGCTATCATCATTTTTGAGGTGTGCAGAAAAAGTAAAGACAAGAAAAACATACTGGTTTTACACAGCTCCCCAAAAGATCTGATGCTGAATTTAGCATAGGATTACACAAAACCCCTCCTCTGAACCTCTGTACAGAACCCCCATTTCTACAGACTCTGTGATTCCTCTCCTCCCCCTCACCAAAGAACTAGGTGTAGAAACTCCATACAAACTGCAGCTAGGGCATGGTGCCTAAGTTTAGTTCTACAATAGAGCTCAACCAAATAGGCACAGAGAGAATGAAATGTAGCAACATTGCAACTGTTCAAGGAGTCTCCATGGAGATATTCCTAAAGGAGTACACATGCACTAGGTATTTCTGTATCCCTGTGCGTGCAAAGAGCGTCCTGTTGTATCTGCATGTTAGGAGGAGACACTAGAGGGTCCAGGCAGTGCGGGGAACACAATAAGGAGGAACCCTGTGCACTTGGGAGGCCCTGCTGGCCTCATCCAGACAGGAGCAAGGTGCTGGCTAAGTACTGTAACGTTGCACAGTGAGAGGGAGAACACAACCCAAATTAAACATAACCGTGTCCCCCAAGGACTCGTGGGGATCCATCCCTTGCTTATATTAAAGGTAGCGGTGGCAGGGCGAAGGGAGCGTGAAGAGTGAAAGGGGAGGGGAGAAGAGGGTCCGTTGGTCCCTTCGAGTCCTATCCCGCATTCTGTGTTGTTTTATTAATCTAGTTTATTTCAGCTGCTGCAGCCTACCAGCCTCTCACCTGGGAGTCTCTGCTGCCCCCTTGACCCACAAACCACGCCCCTCCACCCCCTTACCCCCCGTCCTCCAGTGCAAATAAATACACACGCACCTACACACACACACAATCTCGCACACACAGAGCTGGCAAATTTACTCAGGCTCTTCCTCCTTCAGTCCCACCTGAGCAGATTACTCTGCATGGTTTCCCCCTGTGAGGGGAGGAAGGTGGGCTACACCTGCAGAGCACATGTACCCTTCAGCGGCTGCACAGGGATCCATGACAAACACCTATGAGTAAGTACGACCCTGGACTGCCGCGCAGCCCTGGATGGAGGATACACACCGGAGACAACAGACACGGGCAACACCGCAATACCATCAAAATGGATGACTAGCCTACATAGAGTGAATGTCGTTATGAAACTCTGGAGATGAAACAATAGAATAGTGGTAGAAGGTACGGTGCAGCGGTGTACCGTGCTAGATAAGAAGCCTCCATGTTCTCAATGAGGAGAGACAGAGAATTTACGCAACATGGCAGCACTGTGTTGTAATGCATCAACCCCACTGAGAGCAGCACTGTCACTACCACTCTTCATCATCAGCAGGAGCAAAACACCAGCCATGCATTGTCTTTGGGGCAAAAAAAGGGGGTGTGTGTTTGTGAGAGTGCATGTGAGTGTCAGTGCGCAGGCGTGCTGGAGTGCATTTGTGTGCATGTATGTTTTTGTGCGTGTGTGTGTGTGTGTGTGCGCTGTATGTGTGTGTGTGTGCGTGGACATGTGAGTGTGTGTGTGTGTGTGTATATGTGTATGTGTGTCCGCCTCCACAGCATCCATATTAAACGGTTTTGGAGGTGACTGTGCTTCCCTGGATGTCATGAATATAAGAGAAAGGATCCATCTTCCTGGAATACAATTTCACAGGTAGTGACAGTAAAACTGACTCTAGCCTCTGACTGCAGACACAGAGAGAAAGAGATGGAGGGTGGAGAAGGGAAAGATACAGAAACACAGACATAGACAGACGAGCGCGCCAGCCATCTTCTGAGTTTCAGAACATTGCTAGATTTTCCAGCTGCATCCCATATTAAACTTATGATGTTCTAAATGGTTAAGTTCCACTAAAGGCTAACCGTACTGATTGGTTCAGCTTGATTCTATGCATGCTGACCTCATTCAAGCTACAGTTTCTACGCCACACTCATCAGAGAGAGAGACAGACATTAGGTCTCTGTCCCATGCTTAACGAGTAATTAGATTTTCAGAAATGCAAAGTTTAATGCAAGCCAGGATATCTGAAAAACTTTTGAATTAGAAAAAAAATGAAAAATGTAGCGAAACTTCATTCTTTGGTGTTACTTCACATCAAATACTAAGGCATAGAAATGTGATCATTGATTGACCTCATAATCAAAGAACCATTTGTAAAACAGAAAACCCCACGCTTTGCAGTAGAATATTTTTTCAGTCAGAGTATGGGAGAATACTTAATGTACAGACATTATCCACATTTCACATCTGAACTGTGTGAGGCGTCTTTTCTAATTAATTATCTGATAAAGATGAAACACATGCATGTCTTCATCTACAGTGATTTCCATTAATGGCGTGAACATGGAATTGCAGGTGGGAATTTTCACAATTATACCTGGTATATCACTGAGTATAATTAATATCATTAACTAATCAAGGGGATTTCTTCTTGCCTGACTACAAAGAAGTCATTGTATTTAACACTAAGCTAATTATCTTAATCATGTACTAGATAATGCAGTAATTAGGGCAATTAAACCACAATTAACACCACAAGAATAAGGTGATTACTTCATGCGCAGAGAGAGTCATGGGTTTAGAAGAAAGGATGGAAAATGTGCTTTACGTTACCTGCAAAAAAGAAAAAAAAAGAAAAAAAACATACAATGGACATTTCAAAAAGCAATAAGAAATAAAATTAGTTGAGGAAAATGGGACATGACTAATGATAAATGACAGCTGTCTGAGAGGCCATCAGTCTTTTGGAGGATGGAGGGAGATACCCCCTTTGTCACAGCCAATCATTCCAGCCTTGAACATAAGCAGGGAAAACAATGTCAAGTTCAGGTTGAAAGAACAAAGTATCCAGGAGGCAGAAAAATTACACCAAAAGAAACATGGCACACATATGAAAACAACTAGAGCTAAGCTGACAAGCAGCAGAACCCAGATGCAGAGAGGAGCACCAGTGATACACAGTAACTGGCTGCTGCCATCTGAGAATCGTACCAGGAGGAAACACTACAGTACACAGTCTGCTCTCTTGTTCTCTGCTCTCTTCGCCAGTGTTCACAAGAAAACAAGCTTTTCCTCCTACCAAATTCTTGCATGTCTCACAAAACATTTTGCCTGTAGAAAACTGAAGTCCATGCAAAGATGTGTTTTTGTCAAGTGTACACATTGTTCCAGTTTTTTGGTTGTTCATTCACCTCTGAACGAAGTAGATTTGCAGTTCATGTAATTCAGAGAAGTACAGACATTTCACTACCCTGGATGTATTTCCAGACTTTGTTGATGTTGTTGCTCTTGTCCATGTTACTACACCGCTCCGGTTTGATCTTACAGAGATAGCTATATTGTGTGTGTGTGTGTGTGCATGTTATTCTGTAGCTTTGGTGTGTGAGCCTCTTTCTGACCATTGCATGCGCCTCAACGGCCACCTCCAGGACTCACCACACGCTCCATGGACATGAGTTGATGAAAAACATGAGTGACAAGATTCATGGCTATCAGAGCAGCTGATGAAAATGGTAAGGCGAGAGGAGGATTTAAAAAAAAAATGGACCCTACTCGCTTTTTTATTTCTATTCAAAGAGGAGACAGAAGATGAGGAATACAGATATGTCAGGAGACGGAGAGAGAATAAAAAATAAATAAACACACCACCCCCCTCCCTCTGTCCCCTAACCCTCATACCCCACCCATGTCAGGGGCGAAACAAGAACAAAAAGGCATTGCCTTTTATCTCGGCCACTAAAGCCACCGCAAAAACAAGATATAAACAATTCAAAGAAATCATGTTAAAATTTTAATATGGAAGATATGAATGGAAAAAATAAATATTGCATGAAATATATAAAATAGTATTTATAGCATTTCTATCATATTTAAAGAAAATATTTTTTCTTGTAAAAATGAAGGGAAGAGATTTTGTATCTGCTGAAGTTAATAAGATACAATAAAATAAAAATGCAGAACTGACCTCTGCATGTGACAACAAATACAGATGCAAAATTTTGAAAATGTAAATAAGTATTTGTGCTCATTTAAATAATTAAGGACTACTACATACAGTAAGGGACAAAAAAGGGTTGTTTTCTCCCTCGGTTGGATCCTGTTGGTGGTTTTTGCAGCACAGCAATGATTCCATCACGCTTGGCTTTACGGACACGCCAGGGATTTAGCCCGATCGGGCTGTGACTTTGGCAGTTCGGCCAATGCCTAACCGTAACAGCCTTTTTCACTTTCAGCTCCCTCAGTGGGGTCAACTGATTCCTACCAGATGCATCCGTACATAAAATATACCACCAGACTCGGGCAGGAAACGTCCTTCAGTTTAGTTTGAATATGAACCATGTTGAAATAGCAAAAGTAAAACAAAATTTTCACTTCAAAATTTACTGATCATAATTTGATAAAATATCTTTTCATTTGTTACACAGCAAGTAAATTGTTATGTTAAAGAAAATATTCATAATTTAATTGTAATCAGTTGATAACATCTCATTTTATTCTTTCTTTTCCTTAATAAATCTTAGCACAATTGGGAAATACATTTACAATTATATTTCATTACATTGCATATAAATTCAACTTAAATATATATTTTTTTAATTTTACATTTACATTCAGTTACAAAAATATCAATGAAATATTCAGTAATATCCGAGATTCTCCACCAACTATCTGACATTTTCATTGAGACACCTCACTCTGATTTGAATCCAAGATCAATTTGGAAAATGTCCTTGCACGGACACAGAACTGTATGAACCCTATGAATGACTTGCAGATAGCACGCTGTTTTACTGGAATGTGAAATGGGATAGAAATGGCACGCGTCACATCACCTGTGCTGCGGCCGGCTGAATTGGTGCTTCAGCAAGGGGCGAGGGGCGAGGGGCTCCGGGGACAGAGGGAGGAAATGGCTGCTGTGTTTGTTTGAGAGAAGGTTAGCAGAGGGGCAGGTTGGATTCTGCTGTGTCCCAGATTTTCTCTAAACCCTTTTGTCCGTTCACTCCATTTTTGAGTGGCTTTATAGAGAAATTGCTTTTATTGTGTCCACTTAGAAAAACCAAAAGCAAAAACACCTCCAGCATTCAGTCTGAAGACAATGCTCACAAAAGCATTGAAGAAATGACTTACCAAACGGGATCAACGTACACAACAATGTCCTTTTTCTGAGCTATTCTAAATGGCGTCTTACTGATAATGAATACCTGAGCACATGTTGCTCCTTCAAAGAAAAGTTTCTGAAAGCATGTGGCAACTCTCCTTATACGTGATTTTCTGGATGGTACAGAAGCGGAGTGAGACCACGGAGTTAAACCTCCGAGCCGAGAAAAGAAGGCAAACTGAACATCTGTCTGTCTGGGTCTGGGTCTGGGTCTGGGGGACGGGGGACGCAGAGGAAACACAAACTGTGATCGACACACAGCCGGGGCCAGAGGAGTCCGGGCGACGCTACAGCGCAGTACACAACACAACACAGTAGCAGCATCCCTGCCTGTGTCTTCCCGGCCCGCTGCTTGCAAAGGGGTCACAGGGGAAGTCAGCAGCACCTTGCTAAAATACACAGGGCCAGCAGTGCCTTCCCGAGGTCAATGTGGCAAGGTGCAAGTTGAAGTACAGCGGAGATACTAATCTGTCTTTTTACTGAGCCACAAAACTTGTCCACTGAACAACACCACGCTCCACGAATTAGAGAGGGAGCAATGTTGGTGTATGGGAACAAAAAACAAACCTTTCATCTTGCATTGTTTTGTGTATGTAGATTTTAGAATATTATTCAAATCATCGACACTGGTCATCCTTGCCTAGTGTACAAATTGCCCTGTGTGTGATTTTGACTCCAGCTGTTTTTGTTTTCCCTACATAAAAAGGGTGATTGCCTGTTTGGCTTTAAGACATAAATTTAAAAAACAAGTACATTAAAAAGACCCTGGATCTGAAAAACAAAATACAAATTATTTTACATACCCAACATATTACCATCATATATTTCAATATCTGTTTGCATGAAAAACTCAGTCATTTCTAAGAAAATGAGGGAAATGATGCTATTTCAGCCTAAGACTGTATGAGACTAAAGGCAACAGGAGCTGATCACGTCAGAGCAGGTGTTACTGACTTCCTAAGCCAGTGTTAAGCATACAACAAGGTGCCGGTGCTTTTCGATAAGTATGCAGGGTCCTCCCAGTCGGGAATCTACCAAAAAAGAATCTTGCAGAATGGGCTGAGGACTGCAGGTGAAGCCATGTTCACTCTGTAATTCTTTAAGCTCACTGAAGCTGAAAAACACAAAATGTACACGGGAGAGGGAGAAAATGAAAGAGAGAAAATATTTCTGATATTGTCAATTTTTTATGCATTACATTCTTGTAAATTGTGAAATCATTGTGAAATCTAGGTTCAGGGCTTTGAGACTGTACAGATAGAGACAAAATGGGGGCATAAAACTGAAGCATTACTATTCACGTTATTATACACAATGTTTCCTATTCCCTTCTCTTGGATGAGCAATTTCAATGGCTCTTCCTCCATGCCAGGAGCATTTGTGACCATAAATGATAACACAGGCTTTTACAATTTCTGTGCACTTCCTTGTTTTCTGGCTTTAAGAAAACCATAAAGCCCTGCATCTATGTGTGTTAAATGAAGTGTGCAGCAACCATATGAGTGTATGCGCGCATGCATGTGTGTATGCGTACGTGTGTATGTGCAAGTGTGCCTGTCTGTGTGCGTGTGCGCATGTGTGCTCGCTCACATGTGTGTGTTTGATGTGAGTGTGTGCCGGGGAGGTGACAGACTAAAGCTGGCTGATAGGGAAGGACACAATATGGCTTTTTTTTTTCATGATTCTATATATTTTTTGTGGGGTGACCTGACGCCAGCTCATCAGGGACCCCAGGGGGACAGCCCAAGAGAGATGCAAGATGCAGAAGGATAGCAACTGCACTGGCAAAATGAGATGAGAAATCAGAGAGAGGTGCAGGAAGAATGAGGAATGAAGACAGGAGGGGGAAAAAAAGAGGATGGAAACCTCACAGAGAAAAAGAAAATGAGACAGGAGGACTCTCTTATTAATGCCAAGTCCACCAGTCAATGAATCCAAAAGATCTCAGTGGTGCTGCAGTGCCTAAGTCCTCCGCCGGCCCCTTTTCAGAAACGGGGACAGGAGCAGACACCTAGCAATGGAGGAGCAGATGAACGCTGCACCTCTTACACAACAAAACAGACATCAGCATCCTGCCAATGTGCAAATCAATGAACAGCAAATGGAGCGTCCTTAGGGTTAGACGAAAAGTAAAACCTTCATGATAATGTTCCTGTTTAAAAATCAATTCATGGTTAGTTGGACAGTTGTTGCTATGATTGTTTTGTTATTGTTTTGCTGTGTATCTTTTAATGTCTGAAATTAAATGTCTGAAGGGTGTCGGGGTAGATGTGTCGACTGAGCAGTGGGTTATCCTTGGGCTTATCATGTCAGGCCATACAAATTCATTTCATATTCATCAGAATGGCTGTTCTCTGCAGGGGGTTCATGGCGCTACCTATCCCACTCCCCCTTTTCTCTTTGATTTGGCTCATTTGAGCAGCGCGGTCCCCGGCAGCTTGTTAGAACTGCCACCTCGGTGACTCTGCCCCCTGGATGGAGAGGGAGGGGGCGATGGGGGGAGATGGCGGAGATGGAAGGGGTGCTCAGAGGGGTGTTGAGGGGGGTGCGGGATGATAGGTTAGGGAGGCCTACCCCAGAGCGCTTTCACAAGTCACGGGTGAGCAAGCAAGGCTCAGTGAGTGGAAAGCGAGGAAACCTGAACAGGGCACACCATCTACTGGCTCGGCGTCGGTACTGCTGGCTGCTGTGAGGGAAACGGCTGGGAGGCAGCACTCCCGTCACCAGAAGGTCAGTAACGCAGCCTCTGTCTGCTGCTGAAACCGCTTTCACAGTGTATTCTTTTTATCCGCAAATAGTTACACACAGCCCACATGTTGTGTAATATTAATATACAAATCTCTGGAAAGATTAAAATGTATTCAATTGCAAAGCTATGGTCTTTTTTCCCCTGAACATCCATTATTTTCCACTCACTGCAGGTTCTCAGAGAAGCTGCAAAAAGACAGACAACACTGAGTTGTTACACCGTATTTCCTTTATCGACGCGAAGTGATTGAAAAGCAAAGCATTTAGAAAAGAAAAAAAAGAGGTGAAATTCAAAAAGAACCTGTTCCTTTTTTATTATTTCTGACAAGGTGCAAAAAATGATCCCTTTAGGTCAAAGGGACAAGAGACATAACTGCCTAAATTACCCATAATGGCTCACATATGTAGCCTCTGCCTCGATTTTGCTTCAATCAATTTCAAATGCTCAAATTCGTACCTATATTAGACATGGGAGAGAGCGTGTGTTACGTGTTACCTGCTGAACACAGGCTATAAAGAAGAGAACGAATTCATAAAAAGTAAAATCATTGTTCTTCAACCTTTCTATTTCCCAAGGTCATGTTCATTTATCACAGCGGGGTGTGCAGTAGAGACTGGACAAAGGCTTGAATATATAATGGCTGGTACAGGATAAACAGTATATGGCGTGGGGATGAAGAGCACAACACATTCGGCATTGAGACTTTGTCTGATTAGATGTCCAGACATGCCATAACCTTGGGGTTCAGCCAGCAAAAAGGGGAGCAGGAGGAGGGGCGGATCTGGGTGGGTTAAATGCAGACAGACAGAGAGGTGCAGATAGACAGAAACACACACACGCACACACACACCAGAACAGAGAGGAAATATATGGGGCAAACCTATTCACAAGTCATTTTCATTTTCTTCCATCTGTATATGTATAAAAATACAGTGAGGTGCTATTACTGAACCCCACAACCCCCCTCCATCCTCCCTCCCTACACTCTACACCCCATGAAAAAAATAAATCTAATTTTCCCATCCCTGCCACAGAACCCCCCACCCTCCCTCCCTCCCTCCCTCACCACCACCACGACCACCCCACCCACCCACCCACCGCCACCGCCACCCCACACTCAGGCTCCCCCAGCCCCTCCCACTCTCTCTCTCTCATACTGATGCACTATTTCTTTCTCTAAGCAAGGCTCCATTTTGTAATAAGTTCTGATCAGTGTTTTTACCAATTTGCATTCAATCCTGAGAAAATGGTGGAACAGCCTTGATGGAGGAGAAAATGCTGTGGATAGAGTAGAGAGAAGCAAAGGGGGAATAAGAGAGAATTATCAAATATCCAGCAGGGATGAGTGTGTTTGTGTGAATTTATAGTAGTATGATGTTGTAAGTGGTGTGTGTGTGTGTGTGTGCGTGTTTACAGCTGTCTGTCACTGTTTTTGTGGATAAGAAGGTCAAAAAAAGCTTCATTGTACCTATTTGCTTATTTAAATTCAACCACACAACCTTACTAAGCACTGAAGTAGATGGGTGGCAATGTGAATATATGATCAGCTAGCTGATAGGTTGGGAGGAAAGACTGCAATTCTATTTCTGTGGCTGCCTAGGCTGCCTCTGCGAAACTGAGGAGAGAAAATATGCTGGGGAAAAAAAGACTCTTCAGACTACTTTTCACCCTTTGGGCAGGGCAACAAAAACACACAATCACAAAGGTTATGCTATTGAACAGATACAAAGGCAGATACAAACACTTAGACACTAACACTCTCTCAACACACAAACAATTATCATATATAAGGGAATCATTTAATGTGTTGAAAAGGCCATTGCTTTAAATGTGCAAATTCAAATTCAACACCTTAGCAAAAGCATACTAATGTACAAGGAAAAAGTTTCCCTGAAGAACTTAAGTCTGACAGAACCATCAGAAACCAGCTCTCCCTTAAAGAGACAAAAAATGGACTTTCCACTATAGCGTCAATATGGCTAATTTTGCACAGCTTTGGCACTGCCATTTATTCATGGTCAATAAACAAGGAGATAGGGTGAAAATGTGAGACAGGTATTCTCCACAGTCAATTGTCTCACACTGAGATTGCATTACCTATTAGCTACTGATACACAGTGTGGCAGATAATGAATCTGATCAGCCATGGATATGGTAATAATGAAGTGTGACCACTAAGGCAAATAATGTTAAACTATAACCAAAAATGTGGCTATACAGTCAAACAATACTTTATACTGTCTACACTTGTATTATTTACAATATCATAATTTACAATACCTTTAGATTATACTGGCTAATGATAGCTTAAGTCACAATGTGAAGGGAAGGGTTACTGCTCTGAATATTCTTGTTTACAATGGATGTGATATAGCAACAATGATATATCCGACCGCTCTGGACAGCCAAGCCGCCTCTGCTTTCTCTGCAAACCAGTCTTGCCTCTGCGAAGGACCAGGTCCCCAGACATGTGAACAGGAAGCAGAATGGAGGACAGCACTTCCTGAGGTCAGCAGCCAGCTGAAGCCTGAGTGCTGGCGGCCAGCATTTTGGGGGAATGTTAATGGGTGGTTAAAATCACGTCAAGGGCTGGAGAGATAGCCAAGTTAATTACAACATCGCTGAAGACAGTTTTTTTCCTGAATCTGAATAAGTTTTTCATTAATGGTGTCGCGGAGATCAGCAGTTATCAGTACCTCCGGAGGGATAGCAGGGGGGGAAAACAATCACTGATTCTTTCACACAATTTCACCATCTAATTTCCGACCATGCATTTTGGAACAAAATTAATTTCCTTGGCTATCTAATAAATCAGAAACAAGTGATTGCTGTTGGTGCCAATCCAGGCAGGCACAATGAGATCTCTCCGTTCCGTTCTCACACAATGAATTGCGTGTCCCTGCAGAAGCCGAGACACGTCAGCCAGATTGTAAGTCTGCTTGGGATCTCCCTCTTCAGCCATTGCCTCACCATCACACTCCCTCTGGCTCTCACTCAGACAAAGGCTTCATTCGTCCCTTTATTAGAAACAAGGTAAAGGCAATTGCACTATATTCTGATTGATTCTGGGAGTTATCCTCCATCATCCCACTACTTTCTCGTTAGCCTACTTCTTATATACTCTTTGTAATCAATCCCATTGGTTTATAGAAGAATTACCCAGTCTGCATGCTTAGAGGCGACCTGTATTAGGGCTATATTATTCATGGGTCTATATGATGTGTTGTATGCTACATTATACATGCAGCATCTTGTAAGATTCGATGCATGTTTTCCGCGTGGCTTCCCTTTGAAACAACTGGGGGGTTCCGAAGATCAGCTATATGCTAAGATGCCTCGGGCTATCTCTACAAGGTTATAGAGCACTAAGACTCTGAATGCACATCTAGGGAGGTGAGGGGGTGAACCACACACACACACACAAACACATAGACTCACACACAACCACCGCCACAGTCTGGACCTCAGCTCCAGGGGCGGTCCCTGGATACAGCCTTCGGAGAGGGTGGGGGCAGGGTGGAGTGGGTAGGAAGGGTTAAACGATGGTGTTGTAAAACATTTATCTGCTTCAGATAGAGCGTTAGATAGCTTGAACCTCATCCCCTGCCATTACAGAATTACCCTAACTGCTGCCTTAGTGTGGCTGAGCACAGACACCGTGCCCAATCCCTCTCCACCATCCTATTGATTTTCACACCCAGAGACAGTGCGCTCCCAAAGGGCAGTAAATTATAGGGCATTTTACAGGGAATTACACCTGCACTGGAAACTTTACAGGGATACGGGTGTCACGGATCACTCTCACACTCCTCCACAGACTACTGTGAGAAACCGGACCCGGGGAGCTCTATCCAGTCCACTCAAGCACACACACATTATAGCATGCACGCACACACACACACACACCGCACAAACAAGAGGTTTCCCCAGTACGAAAGAAATGTACGCATCCCTACTGCTGTGGCATTCCAAGCCAAAACAGCTCTATTGAGACTATTTCATTCTAAACGTCACTGCAACAGATAGTGGGAGTAGTAGGACGATTTACCTGGCAAATTACTGCAATACAACTTACCTGGTGGAAAATATGCAGAGCAGAGGGCCAGCAATGAGGGTGCCAGAAGCCCGCAAAGAGAATATGATGGGCTCAAGTTACACACTAATGGTCGAATCAAAACATCTGTGGAATTCTCTCTGGACTCAATCAAAATGTAATTCTCTTCATTGCGTATAACTGCATAATAAAAAGCAATAAAAGCAGATTTCACATGCAAGAGCACACGGTATTTTAATACTTCCAAATGTGTGTTGAATCAGCTGAGGTTTCAGTTGGGTTTTTCTGCTTCCTACAATACGAGTGTGTAGTTGTTGTGTACGTGTATATTTTATTGTTTGTTGTTTTGTTTGTGTGCGTGTGTGTGTGTGTGTGTGTGTGTGTGTGTGTGTGTGGCGCGTAAGGGAGTTCCTGGCTCAGAAACATCATTTACAATACTGTGTATCATATCAAAGGTAGTGAGAGGCCTTGGAAAAAAAAAGCCTTGAGGATAGAGGTTAATACAATAGAGGTTAATACTCTGGCGGAGGATTCAACAAAAAGCAGACATGCAGTCATAAATGCCTGAAAGAAGACTGAAACTGCAGCCTGACAAAAAAACGTTGACTTTTATTTATATACCATACTGTTGATAATTCAAATGGCACCAAGCAGACTATTATCTTTCTTCTTGCTCAAGAGACAGCTGTGCAATAGACGGGCAAGGTACGATGCCAAGGGGGGTATCTCTACAGTTGTGGGGGAAGGAATCAAGGAAGGAATTGGTAGACTAATAAAACTTCCTTTACTCCGCAACACCTGGATATATACGGTTTCATTTCATTTCGTCTCCAGCTCTACTCTCTCCTAGTAAAACTAGCCCTCAACACCAGCACTCACTGACCTCAGGATAGCCCTGCAAACATGAAAGGCCCTTTATCTGTTCCAGGTGTGGGCAGACTCACACTGTGAATGTGCCTGTGTGTGTGCGCGCGTATGTGTGTGTGTGTGTGTGTGTGTGTGTGTGTGCGCATACATTTGTGTCTGTGCATTTGTGTCTGAGAGAGGGTGAGTGAGAGAAACAGACAAAGATGTTTATGTATGTGAACAGATCCAAGATCCACAAAACAACCCACCAAACCAAAACAGGAGAGAAACATGTACAGTACATTAAGTTCCTAATGTGTGCAGGCAAGAGGATATTATGTAGTTGCACATAGCGATCAGACTGTTCCATCTCTCTCACTCACTCTCTCTCACACACACACACACACACACACACAGTTTTATGCACATATAAAGCCAGACACTGATAGATACATAAATACACAGTACTGTAAGGTGCTGAGCAATATGCTGCAGCGAGGTGACTCCAAGCCCCTCCCCCGCTCTCTCTCTCTCTCTCCCTCACTCTGTCTGGTTTCAGGTTGAACTTGACCCCTCACACTTGACCTCTGGGGCTTGGCTCAGCGCTGGTTGAGCCGTGAGAGGCCAGGGCACAGCTGTGAGGGAGGGTCCACTGCAGGACAGACTCCCCTCTGACAAAGGGAGAAATTCAATTGGAGCATATTAGTGTCCAAGTAGTTGAGTATCACTCATTCTGGCTAACTGGAAACATCTTTTCTTCTGCGCTCGAGGCAGCTTCCATTAACCTCTACAACAGTGGGAGGGCCGGGGTTGGGTGGGTCACATAGAAGAGCTCTCAGCTTCAACTTTACCAGCAGTTCTCTGCGGCGCTCTATTTTTAACCTCTGATACATATTGCTGTGGTCATTATTTTCAATGTTTCTGTCCTGCACTGTCAAACGCCTTGCGGGTTTGATGTATGAACGGTGGTCCATCACTTACATTGTTCCCCAGGACAACCAATGAGTGTGTGGTTCCCTGCAGTGGGCCAGACAGAGACAGATAGATGGGCCTAGCTCAGGCCATAGGTACCAAGGGACACTTCTCAGGACAGCTTACAAATAGGACTGAGAGGGAAGGGATGAAGCCGAATAAAAGCTGATACTCCACAGAGCTGCTCAACCCATAACTGTCACCCCTGCAGATTGGACAGGCAACTTAAATGAAGATAAACCATCGATTCATACAGTCAGATCTGGTGTTTGGTAAGTCTGCGATGAGGGCAGGAGATGCAAGAGGAAACATTCTCTTGCTATTTGAATGTTGATCTACATAGTGACACGTAGACTCCACAAACACAAAACAACAAAGAGTTTAAGAGCTGGACCAAACTTCCCTCTGTGTCCTGTTTTACAGCAAATTAAAAACAAGAGGAAAATCATACTGAAATTGGGTCCCATCTCTCTGCAACAACCCCCCATCCCCATGCCTTTTCCCCCCTGCCATCCCCAATGTCTCTTTTCTCCACAATCAGTGTCAGAAGAAGCGGCGAGGAACGGTTTGTGAGAAACACTTATCTAGCACAGCGGCAGAGCCCTGTTCCTACACCCTTTATCTCACCAGGAGATGGAATTCAATATACAAAAACCCCATCATGCAGCAGCATCACGCCTGCGCTGGGGATAAGGGCAGGGTTGCCAGGTAATTGGTTGGTGGTGGACGAACACAAGGTTTGAGACTACCCGTGGAGGAGTGGAGATTACAGGAAGGGGTGGGGGGACTGGGTAACTGGGAGCTAGGAGGGGGAGACGGGGAGGGAGGGGTTCTTGACAATCTTTCTCCACATCCCCCTTCTCCTCCATCCACCCATCCCTACCCCGCCCGCTCATGTAATCTGCAGCCCCACAATGTGCATGTGTGTTTGCGTGTGGGTGTGTGGTTTTTAGTTCCAGCGCGAATAACAATGCATGTCAAGTTTATTTGTGTAGCCCTTATATGTCACATTGCGAACCCCAACCCCGAGAAAGGGAAAAATGCCAGCACTTTGTTTCCTTTCTTCCAGTTTGTATTTTTTATCCCCCGTGCACATTAATTAAGAAAATCCCTCACATCCATGACATTTAAATTAAAACTACACCAGATAATGTCATAACAAGAAACTGAATATCATTATAGAGCAAAAATAATTTCGTTCCTTTGAGATAATGTAAAAGGGGATTGGAGGGTGATGATCCTGCACATGGAAGTGAGAACAGTGGGAGAGGAGGAGCACACAGGAAATCCACCCGCACACCATTTCCCTTTCTCCAGCTACTCTTTCTACCCCAGATAACAGGAACAGAAGAGGGAGAGATAAAGAGAGGGACCATGTGAGAGAAAGAGAAAGAAAAAAGTCATTTCTCTGATTTATTTATGATGCAATGAAGGTATGCTGAACGCATCAGAACATGCAGCAGTGGTCATACTGTCAGGGAAGATGAAGTGTCTTCATAGTCGAGTGAGCGAACGAGCGAGGGGAAGAAAGAGAGAGAGAGAGAGAGAGAATTAGAGGGAGAGAGAGGCGGGTGGCTATACTGCAGAAGGGTGTTAACCATCTCATCTCTACCGCACCACCGCACTCGCCACAAAATGGCCACTTCGTTCCTTCTGACGGCCGGCGCCAGGAGGGGGGCCATCTGCACCGCCGCTATCTCATCTCCCACCTCCGTAGTCTATTCTTCAACATCAACTATTTCTCAGATTTATAGACTGGTTTCATACACCACTCTGCTGAGTGGCTTTTTACCTGCACATTTTTATACCGAATGAAATATGTTAAATAATTCTTATTTTCAAAAAAATAATAATAATAACTTAATGTTCCGGTAAATTACAAAATTACATCCCCCCTCAAACTGTAATTTGTCTACATGTGGCCGTAGAGAAAAATTTCCAAGAGCAGATGCATATAAAAAAAAATAACAGTTAAGGAACAAAGAAACAAAACTGAGAGATCCACAACTGATGCTATAATGGCTGCTGCATGTAAACTTAGAGGATGATCAGTTCGGGGGGAAACCACCCAAACTCGCTCAGAATATCACTCAGAATACACCCATGTACAATGCATACTGTAGGTTCATATAATATAATGGAATGGTTGAAACCTGCATACAAAAACATTAAGCAGATGTCAGAGAGAAGCCAGTGCAGGTAGTGAGCAGAGCGACTGCCTTAAAACACAGGACAAGAGCTCATGTCCAGGGCAACATCCCCCTCTGCAGGCAAAAAGAACACAATCATGCTACACAAATATCCTGTTTATTAAACTAAGATGGAGCCTTGGAGGCCATTTCCTACTTTACTTCACATCAATTTCATGTTATTCTGTTTCCATTTGCAAACCACTTAAGATTGCTCGATTCAAAGAAAGAAATATGTTCCTTTGAAAAAAACAAAACAAAAAAAAAAAAAACAATAATTCATATTGTCAAGAGGTAGAGATGATAGTAAAGCACAAGTAGTGTATGCATGCAGCAAACTTCAGCCCACGGAGGTTACTTAAGAGGTAGGCCTACTTCTTAAATGTTGCCGAACAGCAAGGGGAAAGTACCATCAAGTTATTTCCTCCATTCCCTGGTTTAACCTTAATTCTATCCATTCTGCCCTTATGATCATGCGAGCAGAGCAATTTCCACAGACAAGCCAAAATCACCTTGACAAAACACTTATATAACCAGCGCTCCGTCCTCCTTGTAATGCCCCAGCGAAGATTTATTAACAGTTTTCAACCCAGCATGTATCTGAAAAATACTGGTGATTTCATATAATTTAATGGGTCACAGATGGACCAAATTCAAACTGCTCAGTCAGAAAATAGCCTAAATTTGCTGTGCTTTCTAATATTGCTGGCACTCCAGACAGATGGGAATATACCGGAATGGAGCATAAATGTACTTTTCATATTTTCAGGCCTGCTGTGAATCTTCACCTTATAGGTGATAAAAATTGGACGTCTGCAGCTTCGATTCAAATAAGCTGGAGAAATGCAGCACATGTTCATCTTAGTGCTGCAGAAAGGGAGAAGGTTAGAGATGGAGAGAGGAAAGGAGAGGAGAGGAGAGGAGAGGAGAGAGGGTCTGGGTGGGTAGCTCCCGAAAAAGTCTCAGCTTTCTTGAGTGTCCCCAATAGCAAAGGAACTCGGGGGAAATATCAGTCGCAGCTGAGCCTCTGGTGCTTTTCACCTCCACACTGCACACCTGTTGGAATGATTTTCGTTTCAAATGAGGGCTAAATCTGTTGGTTAATTTCTAACTCCTGAGGAAGCCTGTGAGAGAGAGAGCTGTGCATAGGCGTAAAAAGTTACTGTGGGTTGATTTTCCTGACTGAACGTCATCTGCACACAATCAGAACACGGATGGTCACAGCAAACAAAATGGTTCTCTCATCTCACTCACAGAGATGAAGACAATAAAAACATCAACAACATCTTTACAGAAAATCCAGAGCGCAGATTGACTCAGTTGGGGCTGAAACGCCCTTTGATAACCCTGTGTCCTTTCATCTCAGTGAACACTTCCCTTCACTTTAGTTTACCAGAACAACACTTTACCCACTAGAGAGAATCCCCTTGAAAAATCACAGCAAGTTGCCTTTATACTACTATGTGGGAACAGGGAACATTCAAGGGGCTTATTTCATGTTCTTTTACTTTCCCAATAAGTTTCAAGATTGTTACCTAACCTGATACACAGATGCACTTCTGTTGATTTCTCTCTATTTTGTAATTCAGAGATGCGGATTAGCAGCCCTGGAGAGCACAGATTTCACATTTTCATGTAACGTTCAAAAGAAGAGTACACAGCTTTTCATATTTTTTAGTCTCTCTATGCATTTAAATCATTTTAACAAGCAGCCTTAAAGTTATCCATCGATCAATATCTCTACATTATCATTCCGCTGAGAAAATTTAAAAAAATATAAAACTGATAAAAAATCTCCTGTGCTTATACTATTTTTTTTTTTTACTGCAATTTATCCGGCGATTGACCTGGCACTTTTCCCTCTGTGTTATTGAAGACTTTGCAGCTGAGCCTTTGAATCAACTGATGCTTTAGCACAAGCCCTCAACTCCAAGGTTATTTCTTTAGGATTTCCTTTAAATTCTTTAAAGAAGGGCTAACATTTGGAATACGTATTATACATAAAAACGCAGTCAAATAAACTAACAAAAGTTAGGGGATCGGTAGCATCAAAGCGTTCCTGGGCTGGCTCGAACCACATGATGAGCCCCGTGTCTTTGTGAGCAGAAGCTCGGAGATGTTCGGCACATTTCAGAGCCTGGCTTTAGATTTTTTTTCAGCAGCTTATCCATTGGTCTTTGAAGCCCAGAACCCACCTGCTTCAATCCCAACAGCGCTGCTCCTCTGGTTTCCAGGCTGTGGTTCCATTGGTCAACACAAACAGCACCTATGAGCCGTACCCCCGGGGGAATTCCTGTTTATTACTGACCAAAGTCGGGGCGGAGGCTCTGCACAGCTCTTCAAAGAACCGCTGGCAAATATACCCCCTATGAAATATGAATAGATTGGGAGCGTTGCTAGGAATCTGAAATAATTCAATGTGTATGGATAAGTGAAAAAGGTTTAATGTATCTTCCTTGATGTACTGCAGTCATAATAAGACAGAAATCCAGCTCAGACAATACAAATTATACAGTAGAATGTGATAAGAAACCACTGTGAAATCACACTGCCAAATACAACTGTGTTGATACGCTGAATTTGATTTGAAAGACCAATAGAAAATCAGAATTTTGTTTTTACAAATACTTATTTCTAAAATAAAATTTAAATCTGAAATTAAATAAATGTATTATGATCTAGAATCTAACTCTCAGCCAGGGCATACCTTGGCACTCATCAAAACTGCCTTTTGAATAAGGCCCTCCAACAGACCAGTGCCATGTCTTGATGGTGTACATAGATAGTGCATCTATGTAACTAGAGATAAAAGTGAACAGCATACAGAATCTCCAGTTTTATAGTTCAGACCTCTGAAATCTCTGATAGGTGTTTTGAATCACTCAATATGATATTTAAATACATTCAACTTGTTAATGTTAACATTGTGTTTTAAAAAATGTATATGTCAAGCACATCAAGCACACTCAAGTGTGTTGCATGATCTGTAAATACCAGCAATGTAAGAGTTTCTCAGTTGGTGGCAGCTCTATTAGGAATTCAAAACACTTTCTTTAGATAGTGAATACCATTATCATATTGAATATCAATCTGTTTGTTATTAACAAAATCCCCTAATAATGGTATGTCTTTTGCGTTAATATTATTTTTCAATTTCTCATATTTATATAAGATCATGTCTGTCTATAGTTTAGATTTTCTCTGTCTCTGTGACACAAAGCAACACATCATACATGCAAAAGACCAATCATCCAGAAATCTAATGTAGGCCTACTGTATATCTGAATAGTAGAAACTGCCACAGACACACACCTGAGGTATCTGAAGGGTTATTTAGAGGAGAGGAGAATCAAAAAGAAATTAAGCAAAAATAAGCCCTATGAATTACCAAAGCTGAAGCAGAGCAAAATGTCAGTGGAGCCACACAGAATATCAACTTATGAGAGCAGGAGTGGGCAGGCAGGGGCCTGAATGAAAAGGGGCCATCTTGCATGCTACCTTCAAGGTAGAATGAATAATAAATGGGCTAGCAATGGACACAGAGAGGGGTTATCAATATTTTAATACTCTCGCCTCTAATTTCAGACTCCCTCTCCCAGATTGCCACTGCTGTCCCAACACAAATCCAGAACTGTTTCTACTGAGCAATAAGTGGAGTGTACACACACAAAACGGGACTCACCACATGCAGAATGAAACACTCCAACACTACACAGACTTCTGCTGTGTGACACTGGAACTTAACTTACAGTATTTTCCCTGTCATTGGGCCTACGTGGGGAGGACTGTCAATGCATTTATAATAAAGTACAGCTCTTTTCGGGCGAAACATTAGTATGAATAGTTAGCACAAAAGGCAAATCTACAAGAAATTATATCAGATTTGCGAGTACACAGATAGAGCAAAAAGTGAGTGGCCAAGAAAGTAGCAAAATAACAGTGGCGATTCAATTACTTACATGCACTAAGCTTGGGAGTGAGGGGGTGTTTGGAAAGATTAAATTAAAAGCCATGACATTTCTAGGTAATGCTTAATACAGCAAAGGAAAAACATGCTCTAATTCAAGAGCCTGTCAGTATCTGAATCATCGGATGCAAATGAATATATACAATTAGGCTAAATTGGACACACTCAAACTTAATTCCCTTTCACTTTCTTGCTTATGCATTCAGGTTCTAACTCTGGAGGCAAATGAGATATATTCCTCTGCGAGGCTTTGTGTGTAAATCCCTTTGTCGTCCCCTCTCATAAAGTGTCACTGTCCTGATTACCCTGCAGTGCGGCAGAGAAGCAAGCGGGTGAGCGGAGACGGGAGGGAGTGGGGCGGCGCGGGGGTGGGGTGGGGTGGGGGGGTATGCGAGTGAGATGCTCACTGACCCTGCCACCATCACAAACCACCAGTCTGATCTAATATCCTGATGGGCTGAATGAGTGGGTAGCTTGGTACACATCAGGCCAACTCTGCCCAGCTCCAACCACTTACCCCCCTCCCCAACAACAGGGCGTCCAACGACACAATTAACTACTAGTCGGTAGAAGCTGATGTCTCCCCATTGACCGGGTTTGAACGAACCGTAAAAGCAGTTCATATTCTTAACCCACAACTTAGGATCAATCCTAACGTGCGCACACACAAACACACACACACACACACACCACACTCTCACAGCTCACTAGCATCACATAGCAGCATACTCCCTACTTTCATTAGCTGCCGATAATTCTGCAGTCTGCATTGGATGGCGCCACTTTGAAGGTTAACCAATCAATATTCCAGACGCTTGTCATTTATTAACAAAGTGGGTCTGGTTGGCTAATGACGACTGTGCAGGCATCCAGAGACAGTTCTGTGGGAACAGGCCATTAAGCATTGCAGAGGCCTCTGTGCAGCCACGGATGAGGTAGAGAAAGGGACTCTAATTGAGAGTATGATTATTTGTCTGTAGCGCAGTCACCTCAAATATCGCAGAGCTCTTCTCCAGAGCCAGGCCTGTCAGACAGATTTGTGTCCATGCACCATTGTCTAAACCATGCTCAAGTTGAGCGCTCAGTTTCACTCAACCAACAACTGAGATGAACTTAATTTTTTAATTCAGGACAGTTCTGGAAAGTTAGTTCCATTCCCAACTCCACCTTTCCGCTCTGGAAACCAAGCCTAAGCTGTGTATGTGCTGAGCAAAGAATTTGTTCACCCATCCAACAAGGTAAAGTCACATTCTCGAGCGCCACAGTCCACAGACAGGCCTACGCAACGCCACTCAACAGTCAGCACAACGGACAGAAGCACCAGGGACCGGATGCATCCCATGTCCGTTCAGATTAAATGAGGAGCTGACGATGTTAATTAGGCAGAGTAAATTTACATCAGCAAATTATGTAAGCAGCTAGAAGCGGAGGGTCTGAGTAACAAAGCGTGATACCAGTTAAGTCACAGCTTGGCAAGCGCTGCCCTGCCACTTCATGCTGATGTGGCCATGGTCGATCAAGCAGAGAAGCCTCAAATGCCAATTAGACATGAGTGGGTAATTGTGTCGGGGGGGCTGGTGGCACAAGGGACTTTGTTACAATGTCCTCAGGCACTCTGTGTTTCCGTCCTTCTCAGACATCGCAAGTGACACATCTGAGTTCACTGATAGGCAAGTACACACACTCACTCACTCTCTCTCTCTCTCTCTCTCTCACACACACACACACACACACACACAGACACACACACTCGCATGCGAAAAAGTACAGAATGTTTGGAGAAGAGACCATTTAGAGGAGGAAATTCAGCAGACAGGCATGCTCCAAATAAAGGATGAAAATAATGATAATAGCTGTCCTAAGGTTAGAAGAGGCGCGTATTTGTGTCTGGATTCTTAGATTCATTGCTCCTAAAAAAAACTTTTTTTTTTTTTAAATATTGATACAATACCAATAAATAAATACAAGTAGAGCAACATATTGTACTGTGTAATGTTTGTGTAATAATGGAGTTATTGCACCGATAGTAAGGAACACTTAACTAAGTGCAGTGTTTTTGGAGAAGGATTTCTACAGTATGAACTCATTATATGAACTCCAGACAACCATCCAAATTGATCAGGTATAACAAGCAAATATGTAGTGATGCAACATTATTTTCCATTAATTGTGCATCATTCTTGAAATTCCCTTCGTGATACAATAAAAGCCCTTCATAAAAGCCTTTCAATGTTAAATTAGACTGCAGAGGGAGCATGGGATATGTAAACATGCATGTTTCATACTGTAATCATACATTTCCCCAGTATATCAATCTATTTCCAAACATTTCGCTGGTTCAAAATGCATCCATTCCCAAAGGGATCATACTGGCAACATTCTACTGTATTTCAATGCAATAAGAGAAAACCCTTGATACAATAGTGGTATAAACATTACCTAATACTCAGACTGACTAAGAGGGGTCAAAGTGGGCCTGTAAGTACAGTAGGAAGAGTATTTCAGAGGGTGTTGGTTATATTTCCTTGCATCTGAGCCTTCCAGTAACCTTTAAACAGTTATGGGCTGTTCTTCCGCCATGTTAAAACTAAAAGCCAGTGCCTCCCCTCTCCTCTCCTCTCTCATCCCTGTCTTCCCAGCCCAGCAGCAGCAGTGGCAGCTTTCCATCCTAGTCAAGCCCAGGCTGTGGTGCCCTCTCTCTCTTACCCCCACAGCAGGACATGGTAGCCCAGACTTCATGCTGAGGGGACGCCCACCCACATCTCCGCTTTCTAGGCTGCTCTTGATTCTAATTGGCTCAGACCAGGCTTGTGCCTCTGTAATCCCTGCATGTTAATACTCCCACAGTAACATTCTCTCACCTAATGGCCGCACAGTGAGAGGCATTTTCAACCACATTACCTCTTATTGAGTTACGGAGCCCCATCGTTCCAAATAAGACAAATTTAATTGATCCAGTCTATAAAAATCTCTGTGCCGCTGTGAAAGACCTGTTTCTTGGGTTTCTTTATTTATTTATTCGCTGTGTTTTCTCACCTTGGAGAGCAAGGCCCTGCATGAGGCACGGGGAAATTAGGTTTATTCCACTCCATACAAAAAAAGGAGGGATGCAGAGGAGAAATTCAAAGGTTTCAAAATTAGATCAATGGTCTCAACAATCAATCAAAGGCAGGGTTCCTCGGGTGCCAGCCTCTGATGTAAGTTCAAAATGAACCTTTAAAACAGCAGGTACAGAGTGCACCCTTCAGTGAACTATGTAGGGGGGACACAAGACTGCAGAAAAAGCGATCAAAACATATATATATATATATAACAAGAACAAGTCAATAACAAACACCACTCATTCACTTACCCTCACACTTTTATGTACACCACCACCTCAAGAGGAGCCACATTACAAACACATACCTACACAAACAACACATCCAAACACACACACACACACACACACACACACACACACACACACAAGCATACAAGGATTGCAAACAAATTAGCACACAAGGATAAACACAAACACACACACACAAACAGTCACACTACAGCTGATATATTACACTTATCTTATTGTTTTCTGTCTTTGCTGACAGAATCTACCCATATTCAATAAGGCATTTGCAATGTTTTAAAGGGAGACAGGCGAGGCATAAATAAGCAATCAAATCTCCATTTTATTTATGGGTCTTAAATCTAACTGCAACAGAATGTATTCACAATTCATGCCACACAGGAGCTGGTGAAATGGGCATAAAACTACAACTACCAACCCAGAGCATTTGAAAGTAAAAACATTACTTCGGAAACTTTTTTATACAGTATATATAAAAAGTATGTTTGTGCCCTCAATTTCACCCAGCATGCACATAATCCTGTTACCGCCGGCTGAAGATATTGAGCTCAGTGTGATACTTGGTGATTAACCAAAATAAATACTTTATCCAGTGTAAAAGCTAGGGATTGAATAGAGCTGAACATTAAAACACTGGCCTTAAACTCGCCTGTTGAGAAAAAAATGTGATAATAAGGGGAGAAATGGTGGGCAAATGCTGAGGTAATCCTACCAACAGAGTGCTTCCCCTGTGAAGGATTTAACTATTCCCAGCAACTAGATAAACTAGATATTACACAGTAGAGAAGCATGTGTGTGAGCGTGTGTGTGTGTGTGTGTGTCTGTGGTTTGGGGTAGAGGTGAGGTGGGATGGGGCATAACCTCTCTCTTTTTTGAAATGCTGTAGCAGGGCATGTCACAAAAATGGAGCAACACATTTCATCAAAATTTATCACTTTGATTCCACATTTTCTGTTCATAGTACAATAAAACAAGTAAAGCATGGACAGGAGAGGAGAGGAGAGGAGAGGAGAGGAGAGGAGAGAAGAGGAGAAGAGAAGAGAAGAGAAGAGAAGAGAAGAGAAGAGAAGAGAAGAGAAGAGAAGAGAAGAGGATGGTATGGAGGGCTATCATTTGCCTAGGAGGATTTTGCGCCTTGCAGTGTTGTGAAAGTAGCTGAATTAAACTCCTGTCCATTAAATCCTGTGTCAGGATATAAAATTCCTTTTCCATTCCCTTTCCTTAACCTTTTAGATAAATTTCCATCAATCTCATTTTACGCACGATTACAGTTTTAATGAACGATGGGTAGTATTATTGCTGGGGTTAATCTCAACTTTCTCTTCTTAAATGCTGGTAACTGGGCTAAACACTGCTGATAAAGCTCAAGGCTGGTGATTGAGAAAAGCCTCCAATAAAAAAAGCAATTTACTTCCTTTTTAAAGCATTTTTCCATTATTAACTTATTTGGCAATACCATCATATGAGTCATGAGAATTTAAAAGTTAATTGCCTATTACATGTACTCAGATTTATCAAAACATCGAATCAAATCCCCCTCATGGATTTCATTAAATGTTTAATCAATCCATGATTGATCTCAAAATCTCTCGTATTAACAAGCTTATTCAAAACTGTCAGTTAATGAACCACCACCACTTGAATGATCCAGTGCCTCGGCTTGTGCTTGATCTGGCTTGATGCAATCTACCACAAAAAAAAACAGCATTATCAAGTACATTTTTGTGAACATGACAGGTATGGTCCTGATGTCAAACCTCTCCTCTCCTCTCCAGTTTCTCTTTGAAGATTGCCTACTTCCGATGTGCTCTGAGCGGATACTAATCTTCCTCAGAACGACAGTAAACAATGGCTGGGTGCAACGTGAGAGGCCCCTGTTCAAACCTGGTTCACGTCAGACGAAATATACTGCAGAGTTCATCCAAGGCACACGGACCAGTCCAGGACTAAAGGGGTCAAAACATCTGTAGCTGGTCAATATGTGCTATATCCGCTTAAGTCCCTCTCCTTTGTTTTTGAACAGGTTCAAGGGGAGAGACAATCCCTAAAAAAGCTGCGATTTTGAATATATACTTGCAAGCTTGAGCTCTCATGTAGTGTGCACAACCTTCAGGGTACCTTACCTCCATGTCTTATCGGGTCTAGCTCTCTGTCTCCCTATTCTTTCTCCAGCTCTCCATATCTTAATCAGTCTATCTTGTTCCTCTCTGTGACATCAGATGGGAGTTTTTTAATAACTACGCAGTCAATTACCGTACTCGTCAAGTCAGCTGGACTAGTTTCACCTGCAATATTTGAAATGGGAAGCCAAATTTTGCAAGGGAGCTATTAAAAATATATATTTGAGCGTGCATTTAAGCAGGAATAAGATTAGGCCAAAAGTTAACGAAATGGAGTGAAGTACAGTAAAGTACAGATATCTTTCAACCCAACATTCTAATACTCCTTCAAGACGAATAGTAATGAACTTTGGAGAAGGGGCTGCTGGAGGAAATGGGGAATGGGGCAATTAAAGAATGCCTGAAGCAACTTTACTGAGGACAAAGCATCCCGTCTTTCTAATTAAATTCTGTGACAGACACCTGGCCTTTCACCTCCTCCTCCTCCATTTCCCCGTGCTCCCATGTGGCAGTCAAAGAGGGGCGTCTCACAAGCTCCTTACTCCTCTTCTTCACTCAGGCTGCTGGCAAAGCCCTTCTTATTCATGGAGAAACGCTCCCAACAGATCTAATCAGCGGTGGCGGACTGGGGTCACGGAGTGGATTGATATCACAGCCACCATTTACCACACATCCCCGGCTCCGACAGAGTTATCCTAGCACAACATTTCTGTCTCGAATTTCAGTTGCTAAAGACCATCAAAACTAATGTAGGCTGAGAGACCTATTCAAGACATTTAAGATGATCTTACTCATATTCCCGCAGCGTTTCTTTATACAACAGATCCAGGATCCACAGGGAGTAAACTATAGTTAAGATCTGATATTGGTGTCAGCTCTTGTCCTTAGTGTGGATGCCACAGAGGTTTGTGCGAGGCTCCTCACGTCTGGGTTCTGAGGCCGACCCTGTGGCACCCGGCTGGAGAGGGCCCAGACACAGTGCTCAGCGATTAAAGGGAACACAGAGTACAGGATAAGTGAGGTTTCACAACCTCACTCCCACAGGGATCTCTTAGAAGGGGGAGACAGCGAGAAGGAACAACCGTCAAAGGGAAGAGGGTGGTAATGGCACGGAAGTTAATAAAAATGAAGCCAGGTAATGGAAATTGGTTTTAAACCACTGGCCAAGTTCCTCCTGAGATAGAGATGGCTTGGGCTAATGAACCCTGACAGCCTATTCCACAGCAGTTCCACACTTACAGCACATTCACCTCCAACACTGTCTCCTCTCGCCACCAGGGGAGAAAGGGTAAAGTTACAACTTCACACAGATTAACTACTCCCCATTTTCTAGTTATTTAACACCCAATCGAACTTGAAGGTCCGCAATGGCTACATGGTCCCTCTCACATCAAACACACTGACAACTCTCTCATTCGGGACAATTACCTAAATTTGGCTTGCCCCAAATGACAACCTCTCAAGCACTACTTAACACTAAGTACTGCAGGGCACATCACCCTAATTATATCACACTCAGAGCTCCAGGAACAACCAACAAACAACTTTGTAAACTTGCTACCCACAGAAGAAAGCCAGTATCACCACAGCCTACCGTCCTGTGAACAGTGGCTCTCAACCTTTTCAGATTGCAACCACAAAAAAACCCATATTTAATCACGACTCCTTGTTGCATAACTTAATGTGCAAAAGGGTGAACTCTGATACTAAATGCTAATTTTTATTTACCCTTTTCAGACTACTTTAACTGATTAATTGTTGAAGAAAAGCTAGAGGCAGTTAATAGTCATTATTTCACAGAAAAGGGGCACACAAAGGCAAACTTTTGTCAAAAAGATTAAATAGAAATTAAAAATCACATTTTTTTTATCCAAGGAACCACCGCTGTAGGGAGTACTGTGAATCTACAGTATAAAACATCTTGATGGACAGTGATATATTAAGGGTATGACACTGTAGAGAAAAACATTCACACAAACAGGGTCATCATTGCTCATAATTCAAATAAAATATAGTAATGACTATAAGAAATTATGAAATTCATGAAATTTCTTGCATGCATGGAGGATCACAGGAGGATCATGTGGGGACAAGAATAGAATATCCAAGCAGTGTTCATTAGCAATTTGTTCAGACCTTAGGTGATCTATTTACCATGGAGATAATTAACTATTTTTAGACAATTAACACTGAGGACTTGCCTATTTTTTTTAAATGAACATTCTCCTTAGGGTTAATTGCGTGGGTGCTTTTATGTGATTGAAGAATAAGGGCAACCATGTGAGGGTGAAGAAAAGACTCGCATAACCTGAAGCAAGTCGTGTTCAATGCTGCTTGTCTCCCACGCGGTGATGGGGGGGTGGGGTGGGGGGTGGTCTATGGATCAGGTCCATCCGTCCGTCAAACGTGACATCGCAGGCGATATCTCAGACACCACTGGTCCGATTTTGACAAAACTTGGAGAGAGGATGCATTTTGGCACTGTGTTCTGGCATTTAGAAACATTAGACTAACTGGACTGATGCCGGTGCTATAATAAAGGTTCAAATTTCGAACTTTGAAAGGCCATAACTCCTACACTGCAAGTCCGATTGACACGAAACCTGCTACACACATCCAGCTATCCTTACAAATTACATTACACATTGGCCTAATGAGGGTGCTATAATTAAAGGTCAAAACTTTAAACATAACATCTCAGACACCACTGGTGCAATTTTGATGAAACTTGGATGACACATTTTGCTACTTTGTTCTGGTTTTTAAAACATTACACCATCTGGCCTGACGGAGGCACTATAATTAAAGGTCAAAAAGGCCACAACTCCTACTCCATGAGTCCGATTCACATGAAATTTGCTATGAAAATCTATCCTCGCAAGCCGGGCGAGTCTCACCAGTTGATCACAATGCGAGACACGTCTGGCCTCCCTGCCCGATATGAGGCTCGGAAAAAACTGGGTCTCACAGAGAGGGACGCCGCACGTTTCTCGCAGTGCGATCAACTCCTGAGACTCATCTGGCTTGCAAGGCTAACAGAAATCCCGCTATCCTTACAATTACACTGATTGTACTAATGGGGGGGCTATAATTCAAGGTCATTTTTTTTTACTTTTTTACTCTAATGTGATTTCTCAGACACCACTGGTCTGATTTTGACGACAATTTGAGGGATGATGCATTTTGGCACTGTGTTCTGGGCTTTAAAAAAATGATAGATTACAGAAAATTTCAAACTTTGAAAGTGCTACTCATCAGTGGAGGATAACATGTTACCTGTTTTTTACAGAATGATCAACACAAGTTTAAATGCCTGTGACTCGCCTGTAAAACATATATCACTGCCTTTGTAAAAAAATGAACACAGAAAGTTGTAGGCTAAGGACGCAAGGGAAGGAGTTCTGGGTTGCAGTAATCTACAGCACATGGCAAAAGAGCAGAAAAAAAGACGTAGAAGGAGAGAGAGTGAGAGAGAGAGAGAGGGGGGGGGGGGGGGGGGAGAAAGAGAGAGATGCTTGAGCAAACTCAGACTTTAAAACGTCCCTGCCCACTAATATTCCCCAGCTTCCCTCCTGCAGTGGACTTCCCCTAACCTCTCCTCTCCATTCTTCTGTTTCATAGTGTTCCAAGGCAACCTGGAACTAATGTGTTGTTTATTTCCCCCCAAAGATAGTGTCTGGGGCGCTCTGCTCACGCAACCTGTCTTCATTTGTAGACACCCAGCCCCAACATAGGTGGGGAGACTGAGAGAGAATAATGGGAGGGAGGGGCTGCGAAAGAACAAAATGTTTCCCACCAGTTTTAACAACTTTTTCATCCACTACTCTTTCACAGTTCTTATATGCTGTAAGGTTGTTAATATAAGATAATATCATATAAAAATATAATATAGACATTAATACACATTGGATTTAAAATGTACTAGTAGTAAAACCCTTAAACATATGCCATATTTTTCAAAAATAATGAATAGAATATAATACATTATAAGATTAGGTGTTAGTGTGCAATGCTTGAATAACAATAAAAGAAGACACTTTCGCCACTAAGTTCAATTAACTGAGTAAGGACAATAAGTTGAACAAATGCAGTTGCACTCACAGTTGTTTACTTTTACAAAAGTAAAAAGTACTTAAAACTTAACTTAAAACTACCTACTATTGCTTACTATTGCTACCCTCCCGCCGGCCCCCAACACACACACACACACACACACACCTTCCTTTGTGGTCTGAATGACTACACTATATAGTAAATTGAGTACCTATGTTGCACTACACTTATTTCATTTGGTTAAAACTGGTTTCCAATAAATAAATGAATACATAAATAACGTTATGACAAGAAATTTGACAATGCATGAACAAACCAAGATCCACTAAACTCAATGAAACACTCTTCCATCTCTCTGCTTCATAATGCATCCTGCTGTGGTTCAGGGAGTGTCTGTGCCTTTGTTTTTGGTTGATGGAGAGAAGAAAAGCTGAAAAGATTTTGAGACAGGCCCAGTCAGTTGCAATAAGCACAGACAGCTGCTTTCAGAGGACGTAATGCATGCTCTTTCATGGTTCTCTTGGTGATAAAGCATAATCTCAGATTGTATACCCTGATAAAGGTCCTCCTGCACACCCCAGTGGAAACACAAGGGGAATGTTTGAAGTGAAGACACCGGGGATACAGCAGTCCCCCGTTACTCAGGGCATCAGAGAGACAGAGAGAAATCTAGTCTAGTCCCAACTCTCCTGAACATTCATAAATAAAATATCAAGGAACTGAGACCCTAAGACAATCCCCACTATGCCGCAGTAGCAGGAGCAGCAAGCATGGCTGGTCCTGGGGAGGGCAGGCAGGGGAGAGTTTGAAATCCAGCGGTGTTAGATAGTTATTCTTAATGAATTGAAAGCAAGAGTAGTTTTGGTGGGTCCCTGTGCCCCAGGTTGGCCCCCTCTAGACCAGACCCAGCCTTCAGAGAAAGGTGCTCTGTCTAATCTGGCCTCATTTTATGCCTCTTTAACCATGACCAATGTATTTAAATGGCTGTTTCTTTGACAGATGCTCAGTTCAAATTATTCCTAACTGGAAATTTGTAGGAGTGATATTAAATATCCTTCAGGCCAGGCTGCCTAAAGAGAACGTAGGAACATCAAAAGGCCAAACACTTCAAAAACTAAAACTAATGATCCTAGCCCACCTCCAGGGAGCAGGGGGGCTCCAACTTTGTCCGACATCCCCCTGGCCACAAGAAACATCACTCCTTTAAATGGAGATTTGACCATTCCCCCAACCCCACTGCTGCATTTAAAAATGATTTAACATGAGATACATAATGTATATCTCCCTATCATTGAATCCACAGGGGAACACTTGGAGTGAATATGTACTGTCATATCTGACACATCAAGCCCTATCTCCGCAAAATAAAAACCAACAATATAACCCCACAATGAAAGACACCGCAGTATTTCCTCCCTTTGAAGTGAGTCTGTACTGCAGTGTACTGCACCTTCGTGTCTACAACTTCAGAGCCTTTAATAACCTGTTTGTTGGGTCCACATACAGCAAAGTACTCACCAAGGAAGGAGCTTCACCACCACCATGAGGCCACTGCATGTGGAGCATGTCTGACGTGTGGAGAGGGATAGAGGGAAAGAGAGAGTGAGAGAGAAATAAGGAGAGCAGGAAAAGAACAGCTGGCAACATTCATCCTAAGCTCTGATGGGATCCGACGGCGGCGATTAAGTCATAAAACTACCCAACCTCCAGTCTTGAGTGGGGTGAGTGAACAGGCACACCTGGTCAGAGGGGGCAGAGGTGAGAGGGGTGAAAGGGGTGAGAGGCAGGGAGGGCAATCGTGACACATTGCCTCCTGTCCTATGCAGGAGTGAGCAATGTAACTAATATGAAGTGAAGGGTGGAAGCCTAAATTGTAAATGTAAGCACTTTATAGTAGGCAGTGACCTGTGAACTTGCAAATCATACAGTATATTTTATTCCTTTATTAGCATTGTAGTCAAATGCTAATTTTTTTAATCAGCTAAATTTGTTGACAGAAGACCATCAAAATTAAAACGTCCTGACAGAATCAACACATTTTTGTGCTTGAGGATTATGAAAACATGGCACTGACAAAGGTAACCCACACAGGATTTCACTCTAATATATCACTGTAAAAATAATCGTGAAACCATTATAACTGCTACTAATTTCACAAATATTAAAGAAAAAAACATAAGCATCAGCAGCTTTCAATTAGGAACTGGTCCCAGGCAAACAATAGTTTCCCACATTTCTATTCACTTTTTACTGCCTTGAAAATAAGACCAAGAGACTGTGCTAACATGTATAGATTATTTTCTCTGTTGGGTTCCAAGAACATGTCACACAGTGCTCAGACAGGAAAACTCAAGCATTGCTGTAAAGAACAACCTATGCACATTAGTGACATTTTGAAATATTAACAGTGAAATGAATGGGCACCGTATGGTAGGCTGGGCTTTTTTTTCTAATGAAGTGCTTTCTCTACCAGTGAAAAGCAGTATTTTGTTTCTTCAGGCTTGCGGGGTTAAACAAAAAGCAAATGTTACACTTCATTTCTCTGAAGTTGTGCCTGGCTTTGAAAAACAAAACCTACACTCTCCAGCCTAGAATCACCCACTGCTTCATGAGTCAGAATGAATACCTACGCAGATTAGCGCAAATAATTTATGACACCACCATTTTAAATACTATTGGTATGTTTTTGCTCCAACAGCCAAAAAGCCGGGAGAAGCAGAAGGTCTGACACTAAAATCTCAGGCAGCTATTTGGAATAAACAGAATACGGTTGTTTCAGGGGAGGCTGGTGAGAGAACCACCTCACTCCGGCTGCCCAGCCAGTGTGCTAATATTTAGTTTAGGGATGCCGTAGAGAGACAGACTTAACACAATGCATTCCACTGGGTAACTTCCAGCAATTCCATTTTTTTTACAGATGCCTCTAGTGTGGTACTTCCAAAGGCCACAAATATAAATACACTAGAAGATGTAGCCTATAGTTTCAAGACATTTCAGGCTGTACCAAGATAGAAAGGAAGAATCTACTGAATTTCTTGCTACAGTGTAAAGTAATGCAAGAAAACTACTGACAGATTTCAAAACACAAGAGTTAAATTGCCAAAGAACAAGATTCTTGGAAATTTCAAATTGTTTTATATTTCTTTCCACTAGGAATCCACCTAAGGTCTGCAGGGGATGAAAAAGAATGGGTTCCACTGTGAAATATTACAGTGCTATTAATTATAGAGGAACAACGCAGAACGTATCTGCCTTATGATACATTCCTCACGGTCGACCTCCTAAAGACTGCTACGTGGTATTTTAAAACTCACAGGGCAGAGAAAATCTACCTGGTGCTGGCATTGTGTGCGACTAAAAACTTACCAAGGACCACAAAGCCACAAGAGAAGAAGTTCCTCCTGCCAATCATCTTCAATTCAAGACTTTTCAGCAATTTAAAGTAGAAACATTTGGCACTCAAGGGCTAAAATATTTCAGGGCCAAGCCTGAAAGAGTTTGAGCTCTCTGGGGCAACAAGTCTACAAGAGTTTGGTTTCACCCAGCTATTTGAAGCCAATCAGTTCAATAGCCAATTGTATTGTGCTGCAGACGTTTGACTCCTCACTAATTTCAAGGAATCAGACTTGATATGTGTACTGCTGCAAACAACAGTAGCAGGCCATAGATACGCACCAAAACTAAAGTCAGTTTCCTCTGAAGGAAATGCATTTAAAAAAATCTTAGTAATGCTTGGCTGGATGTAAACCTGTAAGTATTAACCTGGAACAGCTGTCCTCTGGCCCTCCAGAACTCCAGGGTCCACCATCAGAAGAATAAGCCCACAGTCCTGTTAGCCACATGCCGCATGTATTTAATTTTCACCATCTGCTGGCTTCATGCTTCTACGCTTTCCATTCCCACTGCACATTCTTCACAAATTCAGTAGCTTCCTTCTTCTACATTTGTAAATGTTGTTGATTGTGGAAACCGTCCATGTTTACTTTGAATCCCTGGCCATTCCTGGGCCCACTCTAATTACCTACAGCTGTTCCCTTTGCTGCTTTCTTTGGCCACACTCTTCAAACACAGGGTTACTATTTTGAATGTAAATTATAGATTTGTAATAGACTAAATAAAAATGTCTGATTGTTATAAGTAATCTGTAACAACAAGCGGCATGGCTCACTATAGTCATGATATTTTGAGATTATTTTTTGTGACAATTATCACTTTTCCTGGCACACATCCAAAAATGGCAAATCATTTGGTAAGTTAAATACTATGTTTCTATCATTTTATTTTTGCACCCAGCTCTAGACACTTTTTTGACCTCTCGCTCAGTCTGAAATCAGTGTAATGACTGAGTGAGTTAACACAGTGTCGGATTCAATATACACATACTCTCATTGTCTGCCAACATCATCACTGCTCTATATTGAAATCTACCCTGGAGACACGGACTGCAAAATCCTTCTGTATTTATCTGTGATTGTAGGACACTTGAATAACGTGTTTATTTATCCTCTCATGTCGGAGGCTCGGTGTCTGACTGCAAAGAGAGGGAGAGAGAGTAGGGAGGGAGAGAGAGAGAGAGAGAGAGAGAGAGAGAAAGACAGAGAGAGAGAGAGAGAGAGAGAGTAGGGAGAGAGAAAGAGAGAGAGAGAGAGAGAGAGACTCTTAAAGAACAGTCAGCTGCTCTTTGCCTGAGGACCTTGTCTGCTCTCACCTGCTCTGTTTGGCAGCAGTGTAACAGCAAATTTTACACCGTCTGGGACACAAATTGGCATTCTGAACTCTGGTTATTCCTCCAGTATAATCTAATTAAAGGACAGTGCCAGTGGGGTAGAAATCAGAGCATTATAAAGTTTGATAGACAGAGAGACATAAAAGTGTCTGCAATCTCACAACATACTGGGCAGGAGTTTAGAACTTCAGAGCCTTGGCTGGAAGAGGTTTGGGCTAACTGAATTAGTCCAACTACACGCTTTGTGGCGACTATAAGCACAGTGTTAGGTGCTGCAATATGAATTACCGTGTTTTCGGCTTTGAAGTCCAGCCGTAGATTTTCCGACTGACATTAAATATTATGCTATGGAAGGAGAAGTGAACTGGGTGTACTTAGGGTATTTTTATTTTCTGTAAAAGCATGGCTAAGCATGGGCTGTTTTGGTCATTTTCCAGTTTTGTTATTTCCTTAATTTTTGTGTAAAGGCACAATTGGACACAAACACAGAAAACTTCACACTGAAAGTAAAAGCAGTCAAATCTAGACAGAAAAAAAACTGAAACAGTCCCTTTTGGAAAGCTACTTAAGGTAGCACACTCCATTTCTGCAACAACTTACGTTCATTTGTGAAGCATCTTGCCACAGAACATTCATTCATTCAATCATTGTCTTTACCCACTTATTCCTATTCAGGGTCACAGGGGGCTGGAGCGTATCCCAGCATGCATTGGACAGAAGGCAGGGAAACACCCTGGACAGGTCGCCGGTCCATGACAAGGCTAACACAGACAGACAGACAATCACGCACACTCACACCTTATGGGCAATTTAGAATCTCCATTTCACCTGACTTGCATGTCTTTGGAATGTGGAAACCGGAGCACCCAGAGGAAATCCACACCAACACGGGGAGAACATGCAAACTCCACAAAGAAAGGACCGGGGCCATGAACTGAACCTGGGCCCGTCTTGATGTGAAGTGAAAGTGCTAACCGCTGAGCCACGGTGCCGCCTGCAATTACATGACAATTCATCTGAGCTTTACCATTCATATGATAGTACGACTATCAGTTCTGAATGGGAAAATATACCCTTACCACAAGAAAATCATTCAACAGTCCACCATCCTTTCCTGTGTATTCACTATGAGGTTCTACGTATTTACTGTAAGACAAACTTTCTTGTTTGTGGCTATGAAGGATATTAATGAACATTCACTAATATAAACTGTGCTGTTGCACGAGACAGAACACTATACCCAATGCAGTAATTCAGTGTGTTCCTCTTTTATATGAATCCCCCGAAGAAAATAGGATTTCAGTAATGCAGCAGACCATGTCAACCTGCAGCCTACTTGTTTTCTCTCTGTGCAAACCTTGCATTCAATCCTCTTTAAACATGTATGCCTGCTCACACAATGTAAATATAAACACTTTCATTCAAGAACTGAAAAAAGTTCAGTTGGGATCGAACTCCTTCAAAATGTCTAATGTGGCAGCTTTGTGGTGTCCCATCACGACCACATGGCGTCCGCTCGCAGAAAGTAAAGCATCCACTGACCATAATCAAAATTTTCATCAAGCAGGATCGTAAATGTGTCCATAACTCTCCAGCGGGCATAGCTCAACTTTATTAGCGGTCATTATTATTAAATCAAAAGCTTTTTGAAAAGCTGCTTGTAAATCTAATGTAGGAGCAAAATTGTAGAAATTTCAGTTCACAAATGCTTTTAGGGAGTGTAGCTGAAAAGGCAGATAAAGCCTGAAACACAAATTTGTCATACCAATCAAAGGGATAAAATATTCTCTTTTTCCCCATATTTATTCAACAATACACTACGCGGTAAGCCGTGTAGCAGATATCATGCATCTTTACTGGCCTTATTCCACATCTTAAGGTACCAGAGAATAAGCACTGTGGCAGACAAAATAATTAAAAGCTCCTGGGCACCTTCATACTTCAGATTCAGCTTTAAATAAAAGTAAGGTTAGGATTTGTTTGGAAAACTAGACAATCCTCACATTTAAAACAAGACATTCACTTTCAAGACACTGAACAGAAATCACTGTATGTTCTGATGACGATAAATTGAATCAACGTTTTAATTATTGTTATATTATGTAGCATATGGCTGAGCAAAGAAATCTATGAAATACGTTTATAAGAATGCCCTCTGTTTTTTCCTTGCCCTCTCAGAACCACTAGCCTTCAAAACCATGAGTGATTAATAACTTGTCTGGAAGATATAAATACGTCTTTCAAGGACAGATAGTTTGAAAGAGCCTTCAACCTGTTTTTTTTTTTCTTTTTTTCTGCATCCCAGCAGGGTGCTTTCATTCGACCGCTGTTAACTAATTCAAACAAGACTCCACCGCTGCCATAGTTTCAACCAAACCTCCCCTCAGAGACTCCTGGCCCAGCACCCGTCATTTGGCTCACATTTCTCCTATCAGTCACATTGTGCAATGACAGACAACGTTGGCTTTCCACTCTGAATAATTGTTTCTCCATCCGACACAACGTCCCTGGTCATGCCAGAGACTGATTTTGAGGTAGTTGTGAAACCGCACCAACAACAAAAACCCTACAGTCTCTTCCCCTGTCAGCTCCGATCAGCAGGAAAATAGTTAAACGTCTCTGCTGTTGAGGATGGGGACCACTAAGCTGTCCTAATGAGATATCACAAGCACCTCAAAGCCACCAAAGTCTCCAACCAATCTGGCCAAGCAGCTACATAACCACAGCCCATCAAACAAAGTGCCCCGGAGACAGATGCATCTCAAACAGAGGTTCCTCTATTGGAGGTATTCACGGCCACAGCAGCCAAGAATGCTTTAAGAGGAGAGGGTTACCATGGTCCATTTTCACTTACAGGGCTGTTATATGGGATATCTACCCCTAAAAACCACAGGATCTCTGAAAGGTTTTTCTCCTTAAAGTTATACCTATCAGCCAAATCTCTGAGAATTAAGTTAAAAACACATGGCTGGACTGAGGCTCTCTAAATGAGACAACAGGAGGGACATTGCAACAATAGCCCACTGCACAACGTGGGACCTTTTAAGAGACTATAAATAACCATAAGACTCTCTAAAATGTCAAGGACAACTGTGTGAAATGTTAAAGGCAATATTAAAACAAGGCAAGTAGGCCACAGACATTTTCTACTAGTGGAGAAACACAAAACAACCTAGTAAGGGAGAGGCTTTGCAGAGCAGGATATAATAAATCCTACTTCTGGGAAAACAAGAGACAAAAGCTGTCAACATAAAGAGGAAATACCCATCTCATATCCTGCCACAGGAGACAAACGTGGCCCCTGTGAGTCTCCCAACAATGGCAATATATCACTGCTCCAATTAGCCATATTACATGCTGAATTAAGCCTTTCGCATACAGTAAGAACGCCAAAAAACACCACTCCCACTGGCTATAAGGAAACATGTGTCCCATTACAAACAATACAACAAATCTCTAAAATGCTCTCAGACACAATTCCCTGAATTAGAATTTGACGTGTATTCAATAACAAGGAGTTTAGCTGCTATGCCAACATTGCAGGATAATCACACTTGACCTACATGAACTGCACTACACTACAGCTATTCCCTTAGACCTGGGTGGGTAAAGACCGGAAAACTTGCCCACATGGGTGAGGTGTGGTACGACCAAAATAAAGGAAATACCAAATTAAAATCCCATATAGTGAGGGATGGTGGTTCTGTACTAATCTAGGGCAAGTTTCCTGTTGAGTTTATTCGTTTAATTATCTCATAGAATGCCAAGAAAATTTTAATCACTGCGCTACTAACATAACAATTCTGAATGACCACCTCCATCCCATGATGCACTATCCCAGTGCAAACCATCCCGCTCAGCACTAGACGTGATTCAACGTTGCGTCTATGATTTAGCTCTCACATAGCCCTGCATCTTTTTGTGTATAACCCAGTTTTAGACAAAGCAGTAAATACATTATTACACATTTAAACAATGCATAAACAGCTGTAAATATCAAAAATATGCACCAGAGAAGCCCATATAAAGATAATGCTTTATTTTTGTTGTATACCCCGGAAGATCTATTAAACTTTCACTTTAAACCCTATGTAGTTTAATATTAGCCTAAATGTCTATAACCATCAATATGTTCTTTTAAATGGCTAATCAACGTAAAATTGCTCAGTGGGATGTCTTCCAAGATGAGAATGACCCTGTCAGTGGTATGAAGAGCGTATTAATGATATTGACCACAAGTCTATAATCAGATATGATCCCAATGGAGCATTTCTGGGAAACTGTGGATTGGACATCTGGGGAATTAGGATGATTACTGGTGGACTGGACGCTTTCACAGGCTGGTGGAACCAGACTGATCCAGAAAACAGCCTGCTGGCATCTCTTCCCAGGGCCGGACCAACAAATCAGTTCAAGAGAAATCTTCTGGATACGTATTTGGCTACCAGCTGACCACACTAGTTTGGGGGTGTTTTTGATCACAATGCAATGAGCCAGTGCAAGGTGCGCCGCTATCTCTCATGAAGTGAGTAGACCCAAAGTTTGATCAAGAGTTGAAAGCTTATTTCTACTTTTATAATAGACAACAAATGAAGTACAAGGCACATGCCTTTTTTGCCTTTCACCTTTTTGTGCAATATATACTGTATATACTGTATATAGTTCTTTGAGTAGTTTGGCATTTCCAGATGGCAATCTTTTCTTTTTTATGGAAGCACGTAACAATGCAAAGGTATGTTAGACTGAGGTAGGCAACTTTAATGCAATTTAATTTAAGTGCAATTCATTTTCTAAACAAGGCATAAAGAAGGTTTGTAGAACTTTTTTTATGATCAAGCTGATAATAACCTACAATCTAAGTAGGAATGAGTCCACAGGTCTATGCCTGAGCACCAATACACAGCAAGATGAGGCTACTATGACTGCTTTCATGCCAAAAGGCACCTTTTAGGGCACAGTGGGTGGATCCCTTCTGCAAAGCTACTTTCTGTACCATGAGTGTTTTCACTTCTGCCATTCTACAATCTATAGACCATTTCAATGTAAGAAGGCAGACATTTGATAAAACCTTATCCCCTGTTGTCACTTTAACGTTAATATCACATTGGCTTCCGCCTCCTTAATTCTTTTATTTTAGTCCTCTCTTATAGGCGTATTGCTATAATCTGAGTCCTGTGATGTTTAGATATCTTCATGTGAAGTTATGTAGCCTAATGCACTTTGATGCAAAGTATCTACGGATAATAGATTTGTTGGTGAATTACAGGTCCCATAGCCCTATACAGTCTTTTCTCATTGGATGTTTGAGAAAATGTTCTTCCTAATATTCTATTGTATTTTTATTTTTTTTTTTGTGTTTTTGCTGGTCACGCATTAAGTCCATCCCTATAACTTGCTACTATGAAGAGTGTTGCTGGGATATGTATGAAAAATGTTAATTATTAGTGCACTGTTGTTTTATAAGCTTTGAAGAATGAGAATGTTTGAGCTTGACTACAGGATCCGTTCTAATGTGATCAGATCTCCTCCCTCTGGCACAGCAGCCATTATAGGTGCGTTTAATTTCTAAATTCTATGTATACTGTGCATGAATGTAACTGGGGGAAAATCTCAATGTAACTGTGCGTCCATTTACAATCTCGCAATATCTTGCGCACATTCTATCCCATCCCTCCTTTTATAATTCTGCATGGTAAATTTCCTGAAACCCTAATGAGAAAGAATGAAACTAGAGCCGAGCATGAAAATGGCCGCTGGGTTTCTCTCTTTCCCATTCTCCGCAGCCTACGCTAGCTGAGGGTTTTTATTAATTTTATTTAATTATCCCACAAAGCTCTTTTTACACTGGGCCATCTCTGCCTGTGTCCTACTCCCACTGTGTGAGCTTTGTAATTTAATAAAGCCTCATTTAAGAGAGAAGTTGATTAAAAAATTAAGCTCCAGTGATCACCCCAGCCTCTGCCCTCCCCATCTCATGACAAGATCCAATATTTCATATTATGAACATGTCGGGCAGAAATTATCACCGCAGGACAAATTAATGCTTTCCATACAATCGCATGACAATGACAGCAAAAACCCCTTTATGGAGACCGATACATGTGCTACAGTACGACTACAAAGAGGGAGAATGAGAGAACTCGAAACACCTTCTCTCCTTTAGGTCAGGTAGTTTTTCTTTTCCCTTTTCCCCCCGCTGTCTGCCTATCATATACCTGTTAATTTTTTTCATTCATAATTCATAGTTTCCTACTCCTTCTGACAGCAGGTGACTGCCCAAACTTGCTTGAAACGGTTGTGATGGAGATTTCTGATATTTCCACCTCTTTAGAGTGAATGATGACACTGTACTGCAATCCTGAATGGAGGAGGAGGAGGAATTCCAGCCAACTGCCCACTGCTTGGTTTCACTGTAGAAAATTGCACCAATGGCCTAATTATTTATACACAGCATAATGACTCTTTGAAATACAATCCCCCTAAGTTATCCCATCTGCGCAGCAAACTGTACACATGCACACAAACTCACTGATATAGAAAATGTGCAAGCTGTCAATTCCTATTGTGTAAGAGAAAGAAAAAAAATTCAATGTTAAATGCAATATCTACACTGCAGCTTAAAGTTAAATACCTTCTCACTGCAGGGGAAACATAATCCACACAATTAATGCTCGAAAATTATAGCCTGGATCTAGTGGCAGTTTTGAACCATAAGTTATTGATTTGGAAATGAAAACCTGTACTCTTCAAGGTTAAATCCAGTCCACCCTCATTACTGCTCTGTCCTTGAGAGGCCCGCATTAGGGCTGCTGCAAGGAGTAGAGAGGACTGCTTTAATGAAGGTGAATTTAATGGGATTTAATGTAGCTGGGGGCAATGGAGCAGCAGAGATATGGTTTTAACAAAGAGCAAGGGACCAAGGGTACAGCCCAGAGAGCAGCCATTTTCCTTTCTTTTTATTTATTTCACATTTGGCCGACCAGAGTAAAAGCACACCACATTTTAGTTGTGAGTGAGCCCCAAGAGTCAGTGGTTAAACTTCCGCTCTCAGGACAGTGCAGGGCCTCTAGCATTCCACCGTACTATTCACACTGGTATTGTATAGCATGGCATCATTTTGAAAATGCTGGAAAAAATCTACTCCATTTTTTAACCTGGCCTGAGTACCACAGGAGTTACCATCTCTTGTTCACTTGCTCACAGCAGCATTAAAAGACTTGTGGTCAAGACCAATAGACAACAAGTCTAGTGAAGATGAAGCCTCATGTGATGATGGCAAAACCGTGTTCCGCATGCAAAGAATATACATAAAACATCTTCAAAGACACCTATAAAAACTGTAGATATTCACTAATTGGTTAAGATCATATAGGCCTCTTCCTACTACAGTACATTGTTGACACGTTGGATGAGTGAGATCTATTCTTTCTCTCCTCTAACTGAGCAGGGCATGGATGAGCTGGGCTATTGCATCATATCACGGCTCTCCAGTCGGGGCTTGCGTGCGTGCCTCAGGCTGCTTCGCACAAAGCTTCAGGACAAGCAGTGTTCCAACAATTTTTATGTTTGTAACCTGGTTCCATTATTAATTGTGTGGAGCTCTCTCAAACGCTGAACCCCATTTGCTTCGTGCAGCTTGGCCCTGTAGCTCCGAGGTCATGGCTCACATGGCTGTGCCTTCAGCTTTTGTAAGCTTGATGTGAACAATGTGTGCTTTCTGCAAATAACATTAAACAGCCCGCTCCTACAGTAATGCCCCATAAATATGCCGAAGTCTTGAAAAGCAAAAAAATTACTTTCATACCTGGTTTTGAACCTCTTGCACAGAGTCATTTCTCTTCTTTTTTTCTCTCCTCTCTTTTCCCTCTCTGCAAATCTGCTGGGGAACTGACAGGCTGCTAATTCACAAACAGAAAGAGAGGGGGAAGGCAAAGATGTGATTACAAATGCCAATGCCGTGATATACTTCATACACTGTGTGTTATCGGTAGCAATTCTTAATAATCATACTGGGCCAACGACCAAACTCATTATTGCTTTTCCTTCCTCTAGTGCTGGATACAGTATAAAATGAATTGCTGTTCCATCCCTCACTTATTCCACTCTCTCTCATCAAGAAGCAAGCACTAAAGAAGAATGTTTTACCCCCCGCTTATGTTGAATAATACTCTTCACTGCATTTTAAATGCCGAATCACACTGCTGATGCATGTGTATTTTATGCATCTCAGTAGGACGTCTAAAATACTTTAAAAAAGAAACATTCTGAAAGGTCAAACATGGGGCACATAATTAAAGACATATACCTAAGGTAGCACTGTGTCTGTGCACCACCTAATTAATGTAAGGGCATGCTTTTCAAATTGACTGATCCTCTGCCAAGTTCAGCATGTGTGGATATGATGTTTCAGACAAGGGCACTAGGAAATGAGGGAGGGGTAGAGGTAATCCAGTCTGCCCTCGCGTCTGTCCTGAGACATTTGGGGAAGAAACCAGGAGGCCTGCATGACAGGGATAATAACCCTGGGCCAAGGGTCACTAACAATTCACAATGCATATAGACCAGGCCACAGAATGTTAAACCTGATAGCGGGCCCATCGTAAGCCTGCGCGTATCCCATATGAAAGTTATTCACTGCCTAGATGATGCAATTAAAGTGTTGCTCAGCACTTCTGCCTTTTATGTGCCTCCGCCTGTTGACTTGAATTAAGGCAAAATGGTAAACATCCCAGTGCATAAGCTTGTTCAGAATAGCCACGTTAAACAAAGATCAGCTTTAAGAGTATGATCATGGTGCCTCTTCATAAAAAGTGACACTTTGTATACATTCTGTTTCCACTTACATTGTTTCATAATCGATGGTCACAAGTGTGGGTATGAGGAAAATAATGTCAACCTCTATTATAACTGAAGCTAACACAACATCAAACTGGAAAGACATGGATCCGTTAATAGTCAAACTCCTCCAGGTTTTATTAGGCGGCGCTGATAATGTGGATGGAAAAGAAGGATACTTTTTTAAAGAAATCTTCCAACCCCCTTCCTCCCCTGCTGATCTGCAAAGCCAGGAAACTTTTGCCACAATTTCTGCTTCCCCCCCCCCCCCCCCCCCCCAAAGACATGTCATCTTTATTTGTGAGTGGAATTAGGAAACCTTGTCAATGCAGGTTTATTTTTCATAATTACTAAATGGCTGTGATGGCAATAAAACAAGCCGCATTGTTCACACATCTGTGTTTTCCATTTAATCTTTGACTTTCATTGGTGCTGTCTGTAATCCCTCAAACATGACTAATGGGAAACATTAACTACAAGTTTGGGAACAAGTGGTTTTAATTAAAAAGCGGGTTCACAGAGGAGCTTGGACAGAAGGAGTTTTTTTAATCATTCTTCAGAGCGCCCTGCATGTGTTTTCCCTTTTATTAGCAATCGTGGACATACTCGGATTTCAAAAAGGTGTTGTACATTTTCACGAGAGAGGAAAACAAGTGAGATGCATGCACAGTGCAGTATTCAAATCACATTTTCTCCACTGACGCCTTAGAGGCAGCTAATATGCTAAAGTAAAGGTTCAAAATGACAGTTATTAACTTAATTATTAAATAATTAAGCTGAAACACAAAGCCCTAATAGTGTTTAGGATGCTGGGTTTCCTACTGACGTAACAAAAGTAGTTAAAACAGATGAGTGGCATATGAAAGCATCATCAGAAGGCCGCACAAAGACAGATTTTACCAATTCTGACAGGGAAAGGGGTAGAAAGGGGATCTCCACATGAGTTGTTCATGACCTTGTGTTGGCTGCAGTCTGTTCCACCCACATGTAGTGACCTCAACTTTATAAGACTTAATGAACAGCACTTGAAGACATTTTAGCATATGTCTGTGACACCGTGACCCTGCAACTTTAAAGGATATTACATAAGGCCATAATCACCATAACAGATCTGGCTTTAGGAGTCACTATACGGAAACAATGGGCTTTCATACCACCAATTTGTTCCATCACTATGATGGAGTGAGCGTAAGGAAACCAGCAATGTAAAAAAAAAAACCTTCAGAAGTTTGTGAGGTTAATAATCCTTCAAATATATTCCACATTTTGGATTGGGGAGAGTATCTATTCCAAGATTATAAATAAACTATTTTAGAGAAGAGTATAATTCATAACAATTTGCAGTGGTGAGTGCAGGGCCGTGCACAGACATCTAGAGGGGCAGGGGCTCATGTCAAGAAAGAGGGCACCCTTTCCAGCCGTTTTGACCCCAGCAAAACCACATCCTTTGAAGACCCACTGAAACCACATCCTTCTGAACTCAAGAAAGTAGCTCTTTACCATGACATGCAGGGAGGGAATCACTATTCTTCTGCTTCATCTCACTCACAACTGTACTACTATTTACACTACAGGTCAACAGTGCAATGACAAAAGACCCTTAGTTTAAGGTGCATTAAATTTGTCTGCTACGAATCTGAGTATTAAACATTTTTAGTGAAAATTATTTTATCTTTTGTCATAGTTCAGCAGTACTACTACACTGTCTAAAACAGCTATGTTTTCTTTTCTTTTTATTTTCAGATGCTTGTTACCAGTGACATTCTTTTGTGAATATTCTTTAGGTCACATTATCAGGAGGACAATGGAAAAGCACCATAAACAATATACCTATATATCCAAAAGTAAAACGCAAAGAATATTTCTTAAGCCTTGCATATAGACAATCTATATTCACTTTACTTGAGTCAAACTCCATGACACAGACACATGCAGCATTGAGATGTTAAATCTGTCAGAGTCCTTGAAACAAACAAAATTAAAATGCTATGGACACTCATTGGCAACGTTCGCTTGTGTAATAACAGTTTTTGCTCTACCTGCTGATTTCTGAGTCTTCAGTGGATGGGGCAGTGTGCTCTGGGGGCAGGGTGCTGAACTTTCAGAGAGGGTGAAAAGGTAAGGTCACATCACTGTTGGCTATTCTCCAGATGCAACAAAACATATAAAGTTACATGTTGCATTCATTCCTCCTGTGAATATTGCTTAATTCTGATGAGACTTCACAGTATTCCCATGTTTTTCCTACCAATATGGTGCTTTACCACATACACAACTCATTGGCTGTCATTTGATTATAATCACCTGTTAATTTATTACAATCACTTAGAGTTATCTTCCTACCAAGATGGCCGTGTAGTGATGTAACAGAACATTATCAACTGAAACATGGCGTTGGACAGTAGCTAACAAGAAGCTAGTTGTGTTAGCTAGCTTATTTAGCCTACAACCAACCACTATAAGGAGCTCAAGTATCATTTTTGGACAAGACTATGCATCCATTAAATTGTCTCTTGATTTTGTTGAACGATACACAATGTCACTTATGAATACCTGTGTTAAAATGGTAACTCCCATCTGCCAGACGTGGACTCTGTACGCGAACTTCACGCTCTAAAGTAAGCAAGTAAAGTTAGAAACGATTTTTTTTTTCCCCTGGAGAGTTACGGAGTGGGTGCAACCACTTTCCCACATAAGGGGGGGTGGCCTTTTTGTCAAACTAAGCTGCCTCTGCGCTAAGTGTAGCATTTTTAAACATAAGTATATCGTTGTCGCCTTAGTATAATTACCGTAAACAAATGAGACCATGGTTGAGACGATTGGTAGCCATCTCTATCTCAAGGCAGTGTTTCTCAAAATTAAGACCGCATTTCCCATAAGCAATTTCACTTTGTGTCATAAAGCAGTACAGCAGATTTCCTGCAAATCCAACTCAGTGACACACAGTGTAAAAAGCAGTGTAGAGGCTAGAGGCTGGTAGAGGCTGCCAGTCTTCTCAGCGATGGTTTCAGTTGTTTACGGTAATAATATGAACGTCTCAAAATGAATGTAGTATTAATGATTTATTTATGTTAAAACAGATAATGGAGGAGACAGCAGGAGGGGGAGTAGGCACCTAGACAGCACAATATACTGTATGTACTAAGCGAATTGGCAATTTAATTCTGGCTGCAATTAGACTTTAATAAGTCTTTGAGAAATCAAATGCACTTTTCAGTACCACTAGCACTTGAACTCTAACTAAACTCTGTGACTCTGTGTGTTGGGGGTCGTCTCTTTGGCTCATGACCTTTAGGGGTTTTGGTATTTTATTATTTGTTTTTCTCTCCATGTGTATTTTTTATCTTTTCAATGTGGATGCTGCTGTCACTCGAATTTCTCTCCTAGGTATAATATAGTCGGACTTGACATGACTTGACTTGTTTTTTCTTATGTAAACAAATATTCAAAAGTGAGGCACATACTCCTTTATTTGGCCTACATACACAACAAACTTCCAATAAATGTCCAGACTCAAAGTAGCTTGTCTCAATAAGCATTGGAGATAAGTCATATTTTAACCAATAAGCTCCAGTCTCCAACAGACCCCAAAAATGTCTCATCTTCTTTTCATAAACCCATTCAAAACCTTCGTAAATGTTGCAAATGTATCCCACAAATAAATCATCCTACAGCAGCAGCCTACATGATTGACAGGTAGAAAATCTCATGGCAATTCCAAAGGAAATTTTCTTTTCATTCAGCTACAATTTCTGTTTCTGTGTCGAGGCTGGAGCAACATCTTCCATGTCATCTGTCTTCAATACTTCAACCAGTATCTCACTATTATCATCATGAGACCTAATGCTTTGTCTGATGAAATACTTAGAAATGTTTAGTTGTTCTCTCCTATAATTGCATGGATGGAAGTTTGGTACCTTGCACATCTGACCTGGGCATGCCCCTCGCCTTATCAGAGTTGAGGAATTATGAAACAAGCCCAAATCATTGCGTCTCCAAAAAATATTTGTTGTACTTAGTTTTCCTGGGCAACTTTTTATAGCTGCATGGCCGCTGGACTGTAATTGTTGGAGCTTTTTACTAGAGCACTTTGACAGAGAACTGGCTGAAGTTACTGTTTGTCATAATCACTTGAATTCCTCTTTTTTATGCTTTTGGGTGACGCTATTCAATTTTTTCTCATAGTTTTTTTCTTTTAAAGTTATTTATTAACTTGCCCTGACTGACACTACTGATATATGAGTTTATACCATAAAACAATAGTTAACTGTTAATAGTTAACACAAATAAAAACGTGGATAAACTGAGGTGGGTTTACATTTAGCTACATCCTTGTAATGATTTGGTTACATGTTTTCTTTGATGTTTTGTCATTGTTGTCTTGCTATTTGATGCAATGGATTGCATCTATCACGGAAGTCAAATTTGGATCCTGATGCATAACCGTTTGCAAGTCAGACCCATTACATTCCCTCCTATTGGTAACCAGATGAGCCTTGCTTAAGTCTGGTTCTTTGCTGTACAGTTAACAACGTCCAGTTCTCAATATGACCGTGACAATGGAGTTGCAGGGCTAAAGACAAAGCACTCCTCACCCATCCACGGCCTGTCTGTGTCCATCTGGAAAAGACATTGGACCAAACAGGTTCTGGGGGCAACTGCAGGCTCTCTTGGAGCCTGTCTTCGAAATGCCTCCCAGACCCGGTGGTGTCTGTGACAGGCCCTCTCCCAGTGAGCTAGCCTCTATGATGAATGGCCACCTTTCCACTCTTTATCGCCCCACTAAATCATACGCTTACCATGCTTTTATGACCAATTTTTGCTGCTTTGTTTTACTTTTACCCCTACTTTCTGAATAAAACTCCAAAGGCTGTGCTTTCGTGTATTTTTTCTACTGTACAACATACTAATGTCTGAGTTTATATCATTGCATTAGTATTCAGATGGAGAGTTGGGATCTTGCCATGTTAATCAGATTCACACGGGCATATGAGTCAGACCTTGTTTGGACTGGAGAAACGCTCCTCAGAAAACGCTCCTATCTAAAGAATAAATAAATGCAGAATATTTCATTTCATTCATTTTGTTTTTTTGTTTTACCAGTATCTGTTATGCAGCACTGCTGTCTTACCCATAGAGTCATAACTAGAGAAGCAGCCAGGAATATGTCTATTGTAATTCTGGAATAACATTAATTATTTATGTGAGTGAGGGTCAGACTCGGCGTTGGTCAGAGCGCAGAGATTGACAGGCAGACAGCATGGCGTGTCAGAGTGACAAGGTAGGAGGAGAGGGGCTGAGGAGAGACGGCAGCATTTTTCTCCCAAGGTGTAATAAATGACTAGAGAATGGAGTGGCTCAGTGTTTATGAGCGCCAGAGTCTTCATGTGCACCTGCTCCCATCTCTTTACAGTAGCTGAGAATCCCTGCTAATACTGATGGATTTTAGTAAGTCTTTTGTGTGCTTCTGTACACATCAAAGCAATATCATACTTTGGTGGTTCATACTTTTTAGCATATAGTATATCTCCATATGAGTTAATGAACAGGTAACCACCAGTCTTCCTAGTATCCCGTACTCATTTATATTTACTTGTTTGTGTTTTGAAAACCTGGTGGAATGCATACAGATATACCACCTATGGCTGTGAGACCTTGATAGTATGCTTTTTTGTGTGTTATGTGTGTTATTTTTCAAGAATCAATTTTAACTTTTTGCATTTATTGATAGCGAGTCTGAATAAAACTGGATACTAGCAGTGATGGATCCCCAAGGCGGCTAATGATAGAGCTTAACTGTTCATGTACACTGCAGCATGCACTATTAGACATAAAAATATCCTACCAAGGTGAAAAATCATTTTAAGCAGTTGAATGTTTATATCCACTGAGTATCAAACAAAGTGAGAATGTATAATGTTTCTTCGGCTCTCAGCCCTGCCGATGAATTATTTTTATTTCCCAGTCTTAGCACTAATATCTCCCACAGCTCAGGGAAAATCACTTGTCCTGTTTTGAGCCGAGGTCAGGTGACAGCGGGAGAGAAGACTCATTGGTTTGAACTTCTGTTTGGGAAGGCTTTCTAAAACTGACTTCTAAAACATTTTACTGGAAATGAAGGTATTTCCTTTGCTCCCAGTCTTGTGTCCTGCACTCCCTTTGAGTATTTGTGTATGTGTGCACTGTACATCAAAAAGTTAATTTAATTTGACTCATCCTGACAGATTCTGCTGCACTCTTCTTCACTACCTTCCAAAATCCCAATATTTCAGGATCACAAAATGCATAAAATACTGAAATACAGACAGACAAAACTACCTCCAAAATGCAGGAAGAGATGGTAATACATTTGAATAAAGAGGTTTCAAACCACAGTCCTGACAGTGTGTAATTCACTCAAATACAACTTAACATCAAGTCATTAAGTTGTCATAAAGATACTGGCTCTCATATGGACCTGTTAAGTTTGATACTGTAGCAAGAGAGAGAGCATTCATGGCTCACAGTGCTTCTTTGGCTCCTGCATTGACTTTACTGAAGCCAAGTTTGGCCAGATATGGTGTACTCTGTCTCTCCCTAGTGGACAGAGAAAATTCTGGTTAGTTGTTGTCTTTGTTGTCTTGAGTGATGTCGTTCATCTATACCATTGATTTCCTGGCCTACAGCAACTCAATTAATACTTATTAACTGCTGCACAGCCATAAATGAACTGATATTTTTTTAGTTGTGTGAATTATTCATATTTAGTTCACTCAAAAGTGAATGCACAGGTCTTGAAAGTAGTCTATATATTTTATAGTTTATATATTTTTATGTTGAAGGCAATGTTTTTAGATGCGCAGGCAAGACAATCAAAATTCATAGGTCATTTTTAATCCCTCTCTGATATAATCTCACAGGGCAGAGAAGCCCGTTCTGCAGTCCTGTTACGACTTACAGGTTTTTATGATCTATCAATCACCTAAACAAAGCTTGAGTGTGAGAGCCACTGCCAGGGGAGGTCTGACCTGCGGCCTAGCGTGACATTCAAGGAAGGAGTGCTACTCACCCAGGAAATCCCATTACACCAAAGTATGATGGATATCAGTACTGGGAAAGCTCATATGTGGTCTGACATATAATTTGTTATAATTTGTAAAAAATGGTATGACCACATTCACCTTTATCCCTGTCTTTCACTTTTTCAAAACTCCTGTCCCTATACACACGACTCACATACCCAAGATCTGGAATACTCTTTCTGCTTCTCTAGAAAGTAGCCAAGAAAAAAATCCTCTCTGTACTGTATGTCTGCATAAGGCATGTGTGGAAACTGATTAAGAAGTATCATATTGCCTGTTGAGTTTGTGAATTTACCATTATAACTGAATAAAATAAAATAATTTTGACACAATACAGTGCAGATATGTTTGCATTCAGAAATTTAGCATACAGTGTTTTCTTTCTAAACCAGACTGCAAATTGTATAGATGCCATGGAATTTCCCCTTAAGTTGAAGAACATTAATATGAGGTATTTATCCATTTTTTCATACTTTACAGTGGTGAGTTTTCTGAAGGATCCTTCTCGAACAATATTCTGACAGACAGCAAAACTATCTCACATACCTGTGCTATCTGCATCAAAGGGGCCTAGGAGGCTTTTATTTGCAAACATGTACTATCACTCCAGTGCTGATCAATAACACCAAACAGTTGATGGCACACTCCCCACGGGCAAAGGTGAACGAGGGAGTGGAGCTCCTCCCCGTTATGAAAGTAATATCGGTTTTTTTTTTTCAAGATTGTGGAGACAACAACGGCCTTACAATTTAACCAAATGTCACCTGTGCCCCCTGAGATGAGGCATGGTACTGTACAATATCACTTTCCTCAAGCCTAAAATGAATGGTTAATCAAGCACCATACTCATCTCACAAGTCTCCCACTCTGTTTGTGTTGTTCTTTATCACTCCTGCTACTGCCATATTGATTGTCCGAGGCACTGAAACGCCATGTAATTTTTCAGCTAACATATCATGAATAACAGGCCTGACCTTTGGACTTGTCTTATACTTCATCGACTTTTGTTTATGACTTTCTTTTTTATTTCTATTTCCTTAAATAAGTCATGGAGATATTGCGACACAGTCTCATGTCTTTCTCATTGACTGTGTGAGCTGTTGTTGTTCCTCGGAGTGAGTCATGTTTACCTGCCTCTGAACCCTCCCCTTTATTACGCTTCACCCTGATAAGAAACTAGCAAACAGACAGTGGGCCAAAAATGTCCGTTTCTCTCCCCCTCTTTCACTCTATCGCAGTCATCTGGAGGAAAGTTTAGGATCTATAAGGTCTCTTTAGACTATAAGTCACTAGAGTGGACACTTAGGGAGCTTCTGTCAATCCACCACAGCAGTTACAGAGACGACGGAATAAAGAACATAAGATTTTAACACCCAGAGACCAGATCAGGGGGACAAAAAGCGAAAACTGTGACGAAGGAGAAGGATTTTTCTCCAGACTTGGAGGCCTGTGACAAAGAGGAAGTGCGCTGAATGCATGATCTGGAAGTCACTGTGGATGTCAGTGGAGGTTGGCATTTATCAAAGCTCTACCAAGCCATACAGCTGGACCTAGTCCCACCTGCTTAAACATATTCAGCAGAACCATGAAGTTGACTGGGACAATACTAAACCTGGACTCCAGTCAGTACAGCACCACCGTTGAAGGCTCCTGCACCGTGGTGGAGTTTGACAACCTGAGGGTGTTACCTGTGGAGACAAATACAACAGGTATGATGATAGCAACCTCACCCCATTCACTGTAATGTATCTGATACTGTACCAATACCAGCAATACCAAAAGAGTCTTCATGAATTGATTTGCCATGGTTGAATATTTTTTGGTGTGTGTTTGTATTGGCTTGGCTTTCTCTCAGGTCCTGTGCAGCCCAGTTGTGTTTTTCCATATTATTCTCCCTACAGTAATATTTGGCATATTTATAAGGCATATTTGATATTCTAATGACATAGACACCAAAAGTACCTTTGCAATGACATCAGCTCTCACCCCACAACATGCTGAACAAGTCATTATTTTCAGAAGGAGAAGAGTGCTCAAAATACCTCACTTCCCCCCTGATCTACTTCGTACTCCATAATCTTATTTTCAGTCGTCATTATAATTAGAGCTCTGTTGTGCTGAATCAGGGCCTTTCCTTGGCACTTTTAAGGGAGAGAGACTTTACGAGCAGCCTGCTCTTCAAACGCAGATAACTGTGAGGCAGATGTATTCTAATCTCTTAATTCAATCTAACTGATCTTTGACCACAAAAAGCATTCTCCTTGTTAAATTGTAATCCCTGGCTGCTCCATCTCCCAAAACTAAGTATGCAATTTACATACATTATAGCCTGGGGCCATGTCCGTGCAAGCGTCCGCGCGGGAACACTACACCAAGAGAGTGTATTTGACGGTCAGTGGTTTTAAGAGAGACAATCCTCCAGCAATCAAACACTGACAGGATGCAATTTAGAGCAACACGGAGGGAGATTGAATTTAAACAGAGCTCCCAATGTAAAATTAGCCAGAGGAGGGTTGTGGACTTTGGCTTGCCACTGACCTCTAACTGCTTTAATTAAATGGGGAGTTTCCTCTTCCTCTGAGTAATAAGCAGCAGTGCTCCTTGGAGGCCTATGACTCTGGCAGTCACAGAGAGCAGTGATATCTCTACCTATAAGCCTGCTTTTATTATCACCACCAGCGCTGTTCTTGCCAGACCTGTGAAACAGCACGCTGGTGACTCCTGTAGAGCATAAGTTCACAATCAGCACGTTTCTGTAAAGTTCTGTGCCTCTGCAAGGTTATTTCTCTTCGCAGAGGTGGAATAAAGATTCATTATTCGCCTTAGTTGATGATGGGGGTCATAAATGATTGTCTCTGACAAGGTGCCTATCTGCTGTTACACAATGCTGATATTCTCTGGGCTAAGTGATCTGTCTCAGATGCTTGTGGGGCTTGTTAGTTCAGCCTCAGAGATGTTTATTTATTCATTGGCAGCCAAACAAAAGGGGCCCGTGTCTTAAAAGTCACACAGTGTCCCATCCCTCCTACAATACTACTGTATATCTCTTGTCTCCAATTCAAAGTTGACTAATGTTTTCCTCAGGCAATGAATACGGTGCACGGAGTATTGTATCTTATCAGAGCTCTGGAGTTTTGATGTGCCTATTATCTCTTAATTGACAGCGTCAGCAGTGTCAGCACCCACCTCTCCACTGTCGCAGCCTGATGGAAGTAGGCTTTTGTGCTCCATATGTGCAGACAGGGCCACAGGCAAACATTACGGTGCATCTAGCTGTGACGGCTGCAAGGGTTTTTTCAGAAGGAGTATCCGCAACAACCACACCTACACCTGCAGGTGAGACCCATGTGACACAGAATCTATCAATACTGCAGGTCACTGATTAGGGACACTGTATTCATTTGATATCTTAATATCTTTCAACATATTGCAATAAACTCATTGTGGCAGGCAATACTGACCAAGAGCATTGACAGTAAAGTGGAGAAGTTTCAAAAGGTCTTCAAGTCAAAGTGAATGATAACCTCATGGTGGTAAAGCTAGCACCCATTGTAAGGTGAGATATGTCATCGAAGAAGCTTCACCTAACAATAGAAAAGCAAGTTGAGGGTCATTGTCACTGGGATCTGTCCAGACAAGGAAGCAATAACCCATATGCAATGACCGAGGACTCAAAATCAATGGTGAGATATAGCTGTAGAGTCTTACTCTCCCATGTGAGAAGTTGATTTAGCCATGACATGCAGACTGTAGGACTTGTCATGTCTCAGGTCACATTGAAAAGTGTCCCCGAGTGTGTAGCGAGTTGTTAGGAATCTGTCCTTACATGTAAATGCTCAAGAACAACATATCCAATAATACATGAGCGAAAGTTATTCCTAAACTTCAGAATGTTCAGCATGTAATTGTGTCTTCTTCTTACAAATAACAAATTCTGGTAAAAAAACAACAGGTATAAAAGGATTTATGTGTCTGTGCTTATATACATTTTCATCAGGTTCAGCAGGCAATGTGTTGTGGACAAAGACAAAAGGAACCAATGTCGTTATTGCAGGCTACGAAAGTGTTTCAGAGCTGGAATGAGAAAGGAAGGTGAGAGGCATGATGCTGTTTTTTAATCAGTATATCCATTTATTTTTTCATTGCATACTGTACACCTCACTCTTTAAATTATAAAAATGTAATTGCACCACAAGGACCTGCATAAATATTATTGATGTATGTAGGAAGCATGACAGTTCACAGTCACGATTTTTAGTCACGATGCATACCATGTCCACTGCCAGGTGACAGACACTGCCTCAGTGGATTGAGCGTCTAGAAGGGTTTTTTACAATAGGGGAAAAGATAATTTTGTCTGTCTCTTCAGCAACAGTGAGTGAGTGAGTGAGTGTCTGTGTGGGTGTACACGCATGTGTGCGTTTGTGCATGTGTGCACCCTGTACCGTGGGTCTTATCTTCTACTGACTGCCACAGATAGCCAGGGAAAAGAGATGGGATTAGAAGAGCCATGAATAGTCTCTTCACATGAATAATTAACATGGCTGAGTATGGGCAAATATTTGCTCTGCAGTTTTCAAGAGAGACGTGCTTCTCTGAGCCATCCTGGGGAATGTTACATAAAAGAGAAAACTGAAGTTATAACCCCCTGAAGTGAAGGTCAGGACTACTAATTCAAATGTTTACCTCGCTAATTCGTCTGGTGTCTTGCATAACATGCAGCAATTTCACTTTCAAATTATGCCACAAGTACAGCAGTAATGGAAACACAAAAGTATACAGTTAAACAAACCACCTCAGGCAGCCAGTCTTTTTATACTATTCCCTCTGAGCCCTCTCCCTCTGACTGTCTGCACTCAGACTACTCCAATCTATCACTTAACTGATGTTCCATAGAAGACTCATTTGTGACATTGTCACGCAGGGCCATGTCAGTGAAGCAGAGAGGGAGCCTCTCGCTCTTTCTCCTCCTCTAGTTTGATTAATAGGCTCCTGATTGGTTGCTGAGAGGACAGCTCTGATGACTGATTGCTCTGAGACTCCGTCTTGTTGTCTGACTTTGCGGGGGCATATTGGAATCAGGCTGAGGCCATCCAGATTGCTCTGTTCCTAATGACTCTCGCGTAGGGGTCGTCAACATGTGATTGTCTCCCCTGTTAAACATAATCCACACCATCAAGCTTCCCCTAACATGCAGTCCCACACCTTATTGACGCCGGCACGTTTAACAAGCTGTCATCACCATCAGAATCTACATCATCTACACAAGAGGATTAAAACATTACCGCCAAAAAATATCATGTTCGTTGATACTATATATTTTGATTCACTCTTTTCACTTTTTTCATGTACAGTAAAGCCTGGAGCAGCAGAGAGCCAGAGGGTGTATCCCAAAAGTTTTCACTACTCCTCCCCTCCCCTCCGCCACTACCACCTCTCTCTTATCAGGGAATAACTTTGAGGCGATGAGTAAAAGAAGGGGGGAAGAGGAGAAAAGAGGAGGAGAGGAAGAGAAGAGAAAACTGTAAAACATTCTGGACATGAGTTTATGAACTAATGATGACCTTAAGCTGAGAGCTATCCACTCAATGGAGCTTTTTGGTCAAAATGTATTCAGATATGTGCTGTATAGACCGCATAAAGAATGTATATTTTGGGTTTATGTTTTTAAACAATGAATAACAGTGTAAAGACGTGCTTTCACATCTCCTCAACTCCTCGATCATATTACATCTGAGACCATGACACTTGATGTCATGGTTAGGATTTGTTTTAAGCAGCCTCTCTCATTTCTTCGACAGTTGGGAAGTGGGCAACATGGAGGCATTAACATCAGTTTCCATATCACAGAGGATAGAAGGACCTTGCGGAGGAAAAGAGTAGGACTTTTGGGATGCATCCTTCAGGAGATGTTTGAGGAAAGAAAGAGACAGGGGAGGAAAGCAAGAGTGATACTTGGAGGTTTGGGACGCGCCAAGAAACTTTCCTGATGGTTCTCTCCCCTTCTTTTATCCCCAGCCGTTCAGAACGAGCGAGACCGCATCAGCAGCCACAGAGCCGAGGGGCAGGGGGGGGGCACTCTGTCCATCAGTGTGCTGCTGCAGGCCGAGGCCAGTGTGCATCAGGTACCAGACTGTCGCTTAAAAACTCACAGATACAATGTCCTGCGCTGGAAATGTAGACTTCCATTTCCCACACAGCCCAGCCAAGAGAGTCCTTATCTGTTTCTGAGAATCATGTAGATAAAGGCCAGAGATGGAGAGGATATAGGTTGCACTTTAGACAGGCAGCTATTCAATTCCGTGGAGATTGTAGCTGTAGGCTGGATTCAGTTACTTCTTAGAAACGACAAAATTGCCCAGGGACCCCATCTAATCATAGCCTATTTAATTGCACCGCTAGGTCTGGGATTGTGTGCCAATGTTCAATTACCTTCAAATGCATAATAACAACCAGATATCCCCTTTTGCATGTGGAAGGAATGCACAGAATTGAATTGGATGATTGACAAACGAACTGCTAAATGCGGCTGGGTTGTTTTCCATCTTGGTCATCATGTGATATCTCCTGATGTGATGTGATCACCACATCAGAAAAAAAAAAACTTACTCTACCTGCCTCATCTTGCTCTTTATCCTTCACAACGGTCTAAGCATGCACCAAAGACCTCACAAACCTAGCAAAATCCTCACCGTCACCTTACCCATCCCCTTTTCATCTTGTGAAGACACACACACACACACACACACACTCACACTCACACACACACACACACACACACATCCACACACATTCCCTACAGTTCATTCCCACATTACAGTATCACCTAAGCCCACTGTGAACTCTCATTATGCTTTGCCACTCTCAGTTCCCAGCCCCGGTCTCGCCTATGAGTTGTGACATCAACACCAAGAAGATAGCCTGCGTGGGAGACGTGTTCGAGTCCATGAAGCAGCAGCTCCTCCTGCTGGTGGAATGGGCAAAGCTCATCCCAGAGTTTTGCAGCCTCCCGATAGACGACAGGGTATGGAGGAGACTGACCAGCCAGCCAAAAGACTGTTTATAGTAACAGCTGACTTACACCTGTCCATGCAGACTACAATAACAGCAGCTGCCGTTGTAATTTGGTTCACTGGGTGTTATTATTTTTCAGTTCAGGTTGATGATTTGGTTCACTAGCTGTTTGCATTTTTCAGCTGTAGTTGACATCAGATCTCTGTGTGTGTATGTGTGTATGTGTGTGTGTGTGTGTGTGTGTGTGTGTCTGCAGGTAGTGCTGTTACGAGCACACTCTGCTGAACATCTTATCCTAGGGGCGGCCAGGCGCTCTCTGCCTTACAACAGTCTCATCCTTCTAGGTAACACAGATAAAACCTGCTACTGGTTGTGTCCTTTTTTCATCATTTCATCATTGGGTTTAAATGCAGAGGGAAACACTTGAATTTTATGCATTTACAGTACAGTGCAAAAGTCTTAGACACATGTTAAAAGAATCCATAAAGAGAAGATGCTTTCAAAAATTTCAAAAGTTTCTAAATATCAAAAGAATTACTATAAAGAGCAGTCTACTGACACACTAATGCAGAAAACAAATACACTTCTAAGACAAAATTTATATAAAAAATATAGGGTGCCTAAGACTTTTGCACAGTACTGTATGTAATATTTTTTCTGGCATATATTGTAGTAAATTGTATTCTTACTGTAACTTGCAAATAACATAATACCTACACAGCTGGGGTTTATGCTAAAATATCTCTCTCTCTCTGGAATGTGTTTTATGTTTGTTTGTTGAACAGGTAATGACTTTGTGATCCCACCGAGCGGTGCAGAGGTAGAGGTATGCAGAGTGGCTTTCCGTATCCAGGAGGAGCTGGTCAAGCCTCTAAGGGAGCTGGACATCACAGACAAAGAGTTTGCCTGCCTCAGAACCATCGTCTTCTTTGCCCCAGGTCAGTCAGTGATTTTCTGTAGTTGCTGTTTTCCCCCGTGACTTCATCTGTCGTCCCAGACAAAGACACAAACTTTGCCAGGAATCTTCTGCTTCATGGTTTTCTCCTGGGTCTCTTTCTTTTCTCTGTCCTTGGCACCTGTAGGTTAGTCTGGGTGGTCTGGTTTCACCATGTTTCAGGGAAACCTACTAATAATATCAGGGTGTGGTGAGGTCCTGGCAGTCAGGGAGAGCTGACTGCCTGCTGGACTTTATGACCCATATACCTGGGGCTGTGATTATAGCAGCAGAGCCAGGCTGGAGGGCCAAAGGACCTGAGGACTGAATGGCCAAACTGACTCAACAGCAGCAGACTGAGTCCCAGAGCCAGACAAAGACAGCCACCATGCAGAAATAAACAAGTCTATCCTCCATCTCCTCTTGCATCAACTTTTACTCAAGCATTTCCCCAATCCTCTCCTCCTCAAACAGTTATACCCTGTTTTTGTTGGGATATAAAATGATAATTCGGTAAAATAATGTAGGTATACTCTACCCTCTCTGTTTCTGACTCTGTAGACAGTGATAATCTTGTCATACTCCTTTTGTCTACGTTGATCATACCTTTCTTTCAGCCTTTTTAATGAAGATAATTTACAGAAACAAGCTTTACTTCAGTGCACTGATAGCCCGTTCTTTACATTACACTCTCTCTTCTTCAGTACATGCCTCTTTACCTGTGTCTCGCAGACTGTCCGGGATTGCAGAGTCCTCAGATGGTGCGGCAACTGCGTTTCCAGGCCCAGGTGTTGCTAGATGAGGCAACCTGTGAGCAGCGAGGCCGGTTTGGGGAGCTCCTGCTGATGCTGCCTCCCCTGCAGAGTGTGGCCTGGCAGATGGTGGAGACTCTCCACCTGGCACAGCTGCTGGGGGAAGCCAGGATGGACAGCCTGCTGCAGGAGATGCTGCTAGGGGAGGGAGCCAAAGCAGGGCAGGGAGCATGCATGGGTAGGAGTCACTGCTAGCTACTTCTAAAGAGTTACATGTGCTTTCACTCAACGAAGAAAGGTTTGAACTGGTAGGCCTATCTAAACTGAACTGATACACTGATGAGTATGTTGAGTGTCCATCTGCTCTGACTCTGAATAGGGTCTGCTCCAGATTTCCCCCTCCCTTCAGACAACAACCTGGCTCAAGACCCACTAGGTGAACATGGAGGTTTGCCTAGCAACTTCACCTCCGTCATCCTTCCTGTCCCCACATGTGAGCACCCCTCAAATCCACTACCTCTACCATAACACTTTTGAACATCTCCACGCAAGTAAAAGTTAGTGTAGTATTGTGTGTTCTCATAACGCTACAAGTCAAATAAAGTTAAGTGAGCTCATAGACTTCATCACCACCCAAAGGGAGGCCTCATCAAGTCTTCTAGTCTAGTCTAGAGATTTGCTTCCATGAAACTTGATTCAGTTTTGTTGAATGAGGAATTTTTTGAACTTCTGACTTTGTTTAAACTGTCACATTATGTGTGTTTGCAATGGAACATACTGAATCCTCATGTGTGTTACATGCCAATGCTGATGTCTGTCTGTCTGTCTCACACAGCTCTTCCAAGTGGCTTCCCTGGTGCCCACACAGACTGGCACTGAGGTGTACAGACACGGTGAAGCTGCCAGTGAGCCCACAGCATCTGCCCACGGCATACCAGTGGCACCTGTCCACACCTGCCTCCGACAAACACCTCAACAAGCAGCAGCCACTTCACCAAAGAGTGGAGGAGTGCTGCGAGCTAGAGACAGAACAAACACAGTCTAGCATACACACACACACACACAAGCCCACGTACACACACATACACAAAACTTTATGCAGTATGTCAATCATGTATCCAATATGGCTCTTTATTCCCTGGTGGTGACACTGGTGGTTAATCTGTATTAGTTAATGTCTTTTCAGGTTCATGAGGTGTTCATTTGGTCATTAGGCAACACAAATGATAGTAGTGACCAGAACAATGATGAGATTAGATTTATAATGAGATTAGATTTATAATATCAGAGCTAAAAGTTAGTTTTGTACAGAAAAAACGTAAACAATAAAAACACATGTTCAGCACATCATGTACATATGGAGTGACATATAAACAGTAATACCTACATGTAGGGGCAGTGCAGAAGAAAAACAACTGACACATGCCAATAGGTAAATTGTCATTAAATGTATGCTGTGTGTGTGAGTGAATGAGAGAGAGAGAGAGAGAGAGAGAGAGAGAGAGAGAGAGAGAGAGAGAGAGAGAGAGAGAGAGAGAGTATAAGAGAGAGAGGATGAGGAGGAAGCACTGAAATATATGTAAAGCATAATGCACGCAGCAAATGATTTTAATTGTACCTTTATGTCTGACCTGTACATAGAATTGAACCGTATCTTTATTTTACAACTGTGCAGGGACTGTTCCCAAAACTTGCCAGCAGAGGGCGCACAAAGCCTGTTCAGAAACTCCTTTCGCCTTTCTTTTTGAAACGCTTTTCTTTGTAAATGGCAACTCTACCTATGTTGTTTGTGATTAAAGATGTTATGGAAATGTGAATGAAGACATAGCAACATTTCCACAACAGAACCAAGTGGGGCTTAACAGTGCAACATTGCGTAATTGAAAATAATATTTGATACTGAGGGGTCTGATAAATCACCACTATTGGCAAAACGGATGTGAAAAAGATCCCAGAAATGTTGTTTTGATGGAAACTGAGTGGCATTAATCAGACGTAAGCACTGGATACTGTTGTTTGGATCTGTTGTTGGAGCCATGCTAATAGAGACAGTGATTAGCACCTGCCAGGCAACCAAGATCCAAGAGCATTGGTTGTGGATACAGTGTCCACCTTAATCTCCACTCTTTTCCTTTCGTGTAGGGTGGGGCTGAACGGCAGAAGCCAGTGAAAGTTAACGAGCATAAAGACCTGATGTGAGGGATGAGGGGGCTGCACAGGAGAGGCTCAGAGGGGTCGCTATGACTCACCAGGGTGGAAAAGGGGTGTTCTGCATAATGAAAGGCCCACTCTTTCTAGTCGCCCCGTGTGTTTATTTTCACACCCAAAATACCGAATCCATACAGAAAAAGAAATCCATCCTTTCTCCCCGTCTGACGGCGATGGCAACCATATCCACAGCAGCGGACATAATCTAAATAATGCACTGGTTGTTAATCCCTCTGTTCTGAGGACCGAGCACGCGCCCTTTGTTAAAAAATGTTCATGCCTTCACTTACAGGAATTAAGGTTACCTAAATAGTGACGTGTTCTCTTTCCATCAGAGGCTGTACCAGCTTCAGTAACATGAGCTATTAGTCTGTACCCAATCACTGGGGGAATCACCGATATTCTCAGAAGTTATATAACATTATATAATCACTTCAAGTTAAGTGGTACAGTTTAATTGGAAGCAAAAGAGCTGCTTCCTCACAGGGTGGAAGTCTTCTCAGAGTTTACATTTCACTGACAGCATACATGTGCTTGGCTTATGCTCTTGTCGGCCGTATACATTAGATCATATAGATCAGCCTGGTTCCTTTCAACTTTGTGCTGCCATGGCATGAGGGCAAGATGCTTTGTAAAACTATTACACTACAAAAACTATGCACATAAATACATTTTGTGGAGAAGTTATTCATACATATGCATCATGGCAAGAAGGTCCCGGGTTTGATTCCTGCCCCGGGTCCTTTCTGGGTGGAGTGTGCATGTTCTCCCCGTGTTCGCGGGGGTTTCCTCTGGGTGCGCCAAAAACATGCAAATCAGGTGGATCGGAGACCCATAGTACAAATGTGAATGTCTGTCTATCTGTGATGGACTGGTGACCTGTCCAGATGGTTTCCCTGCCATTTGCCCAATGTATGCTGGGATAGGCTACAGCGCCCTGTGACCTTGAATAGGAATAAGCGGGACAATGAATGAATGAAATTATGGTAGACATTGATGTGTTTCTCAGTCAATTGAATGTATTCTCTATGTTTTACCTGACTGATATTCAAGGAAATGCCCATCTTTTCCTTCATGGTTGGAATGGGATGCTGGCTGGTGAGGAAAAGCTATTTTTCGATATAGTGGGAGAGGCTGCGGGGCTGCACTCTCCTCTATCTGTTGCCCTCCTGTCTCAAGTGCTGTCGCCTCCCTGCTGCATGTACTACAGCTGGACTTTTCCACATCACTTCACCTTTGTCCTCAAAGCTTTCCTGGCTGAACAAAATCAAAGTGAATTTAGATCAAACTTGTGGCCCTCACAGCACAAAAGTGGGTCTTCCAGCTTGCCCATCATCATCTCTGATACACAGCCAGCCTTTGCAATTCTGCTGTAGCCATGTCTGCACCTTCAGATTGCTCCGCCCTTGGCTCTGGGTTGTGTCTGAGATTTAGGTTAAGTGATTTGTGTTGACCTGCATTCATCGTTAGGAGGAGAGGGAGGATTGAGAAGTAAAATCTGTTTCCTCCTGTGGAAGGAAACTTGGAAACAAGAACATGACTGGAAAGTGTGCATAATGGGCATTCCTTCTGTAAACAAATGTATTCTCCATGTAATCTCTCTTCTTCAGGCAGAAATAAAACACAGCATGATATGTAATAATCTCAATGGGACTACCTTGTTGAATAAAGGTTAAATAAATATATAAATAAACGAACTATGCACACTGATCAAAATGTCTGTAGATGCACCATCATTAGACAGCTAAGCCATGTTTCACTGTCCTCCCTGAGGATGATGTTGTGTTAGTATTAAAAAGGCAAAACAAAAGATGGGACCATACAAAGCGGCACACAACCCAGCATTGACACCATGCAATGCACATCATAGGAGGAGGATGCGAGAGACAAGCAACCAAACAATAGAGCAATAGAGTAAAAAAACACATTAAAGCAGATAAGCACGTCACAAAATATAAAGAAAGTAGCAGTATCAGTTAACATGTTTACAAGCAGGCGATTCACCATCACTACAAAGTAATGATTAGGCAAAAAATAAGTAAATATAAATGTTGGAGGGGGTGAGGAGTTGAACTGGGAATGTTCACGCACTCTTGTCTATTTGAATTGTCAAATAATTGGCCTTGTTCATGGACTGACTTTACTGTCAGTGTAGTATCAAAGATGCGTTTGGTTGCTACCTGAGTTGACTCTCCTCAGAACACAGAGGAAAATGCTCTCTCTCTCTCTCTCTCTCTCTCTCTCTCTCTCTCTCTCTCTCTCTCTCTCTCTCTCTCTCTCTCTCTCTCTCTCTCTCTCTCTCTCTCTCTCCCGCTCTCTCTCTCTCTCTCTCTCTCTCTCTCCCTCTCTCTCTCTCTCCCACTCAAACTATTAAGTAGGCTTTTAAAGCGAGAACATGAGATAGTTGATAATGGGCTCCTTCTCATGCTCAGGTTTCATTGTTTGTCACTGTTAAGAGGTTCAACGGTGACACTGCTACTGCTGCTGTGATGCTGGTTTCTTTCCCAGGGGCCTGCTGTGCTGGCGGTCTATTGATCTGTCAAGCCCAGCAGAGAGCGCACCGATCTGTGCTAAAAAGTGAACAACTCAAACCCTCAGCAGTCAATATCATCCTCCACATCCTGAGTGAGAGGAGTGCAGAGCCAGGGATTTTATCTGCGGCGGTACTGTACTGACCCCGTCCTTTTGTGCTACAATATACAAACCCTTCATATCAGTTCCGTTTTCCACTGCGCCGACCAGCTGTCTGTTGTGGAGTGTTTGGACCCCGACACTGCCAAACATTTTGGAGCTACTTGGCCATCTACGGGCGTATAAACTTACCATTGTGTAATCTCTAAATGCTGAAGAGTGAGACCTGCTTGTCTTGGTTCGCTCTACTGAAGCGCACGACGTATCCATGCTGCAGTGTTATGGGATTATGTTAGTGTGGAAACGGCAGTGGGAAAAACGAGCCACGTCACCAAGGCTGAATAATTTCCTCTGACCATGAAACGTTGACATCATCAAGTCAGAGGTGATTAAAATCAAACATCCATCTCTCCAAGTTATGAAATCACTGTCTAGCTGCTTTTCATTAAAGTCATAAGAACCTTGTATTTTACCATCAGAAGCACCAAAAGTGGCACGTAAACAGCATACAGTACAGATTACTCGAAAACCTACTGTACTGTACGAGACGCCTTTCTAAAAATTCAGAGAATGAAATGTAAGAACAATATTGTGGTCAGTCCCATTTTCTAATCTGCGGGATAGTACGGGCACATCCCCACAGCCCACAAAAACAACAGTAAATATTTCAGAGTCAGTAAGAAAAAGGGCAATTATGATCCTGCTAGAGCCTTGGAAAGAGTGACAGGCCGACCAAGGAAGAGGGAAAGAAAGAGACAGAGAGATTGAAGATGCAATAGAGAAAAAGAGAAGTCGTGGGTCAACAGTTTGCAGCCAGAAGACTGAAAAGCCCGGAGGCCACGATGGAACAAGATGACTTAGCTGCTGTCATTGCTCTTCTCCGGTGCCCAGAAAGGCAGGAAACATGGCTTACAAGACCTCCAACAGTGGGATAGGAACCTAAATGCTGCTGACTCCAGTTCAGCACTGCCACACTGCTCTCGTCTCTTACAACCAGGGATTTTCCATAGTAGCCCTCACACTAAGCCTCGCGCAGCTCTGAGTGTCTCTAACTACGTATGTCAAAGCAGCGAGAAAATGGGATGATGATATGACTACTGAACATCTACTTCTGACTGGTAGTACTAAGTAGCTGTAGCACTAATAACACTTCAGGGCATTAATTACATTTTGCACCATTTTTTGATAACAGTGATTTCTTGCGATGCCCTCTCCAACATTATCCTTTCACATGATTCCATGATAGGAGGAGAGGAACTAAGCATTGTTAATCATGCATATTCATCATATACTAAACACGTCTGTTAGCCGGTGAAGAGAGACAGTACGTGTCTTTCTCTCCGACCAGGCCAGCGCAGTCCATCATCCAGATGTTTTCACTTCTCTCTCAGGTAGCTGAGACCGACAGCAGTCTTCTTTGTGTTATGGATTTATGACAGGAAACCGCTCTACCTAAATATAGCCGTGCAGAGAGCTGCTCTCTCCGTGGCCTGAATTTCAATCAGGGACCCTGTAAAGAGAGGCGACCACAGGTAACACTTGAAGGTTGAACAGGCAGTTCAAGTTTGAAGCACGAGTAATTACTGTAGCATTAAAGCAATGTTAGGAAAGATCATTTCTGTTGCCAGTCCTCCACAAATCATCTTCTTTGAGAGTCATTTTGAAAACCTCTTTCTTTACGGTGAAGCAGAACAAAGGAAAGATGCATTCAACCCTCAAATCAGTCCAAATTGTTTGCAGACTTCAGGAGCAAAAGGAATGTCTGGTTCTAGTCCTCTGAAAGACTCTGTACTGTACTTTCCAGTAATTTTACACCATTTAAGTGACAGAGACAGAGACGAAAAGTGGGATGCTCGAGCAAACTTAGGCTTTAAAAGCTGCTCTACGCTTCGATCAGTGAACTATAAAGTGGAACTCTGTGATCCTTACTAGAGCTCTGTGGTCCAAATGCAGTATATAAAATGGCCTCAAATGCCCCTTTATCTTGAACATCCCTAAGCAAACTTTTATGGGCCCTTTTATGAGTGGTCCAGGTCTCTAGTTTGGGCGTATAAAGTTTCACGAGGCTGTTATAATCCTTGAGGTCTCGCCAGGTCACTTTATACAACAAGGTAAAACAACAAAAAATGGTTCTTTATGTTTCACTGACCTTGCAATTGAACACAATACATTAGGCTTTTTGGAAGGGAGAGGATCTCAGGTGTCCAACCATTTTCTGCTTATGGTGTGGAAAGACAGTTTGTGGTCCACAGCTTGGAACTTTTTTTTTTAATGGCAAGACTATATCCAAATGACCCCCCACTTATGTTGACAAATTCAAAAAAATGAATGCGAGGCCTCAAGATTTTTATTTGAGCCATGATTTACACTGCTGTGATAACCCATGAGGTCATTGTAGGTCATTTTAGATAACGAGTTCAGACTGAGAACAACAGGTCTTACCATGGTCTTGGGGTTCCTGACCTTTGACCTCTTAGATAATCGCTTAAGGACACAGGTTAGATTACTATAAAGGTGAAAGTCTCACAGTCTCCTGTTCCCCACTGAGAATAAACAGTCACCTATATGTATGGGTTTTCAAATGGTTTTAACAATGGTGAAATATCTCTGTGATTCATATTATCATAGAGACCAGTCAATGATGGAGTTGGAATAAATCATGGTGACATCATACTGATAATCTCCGTTTCCACTCTCAGTCAAACATAATTTTCAGGAATCGCATAGCGCCCCTGTGCAGCTGTGGTCCATGACTCACTTTCGGAGTATTTAGAAAATAAGACTACGTAGATGCAAAGTGGAAGTTCCGGTACACTGAAAATATTTCCTTATAAACAAAAGTTGTTTTTTTTCAGTGTTTATTATAATTCAATCTGCAATAAAACAAAGGCTTTTGTATTACTATCAGATGCCCCCGGAGGAGCTGCTCAGTGGCCAACAGTAGAAGACTGTGACTGGACAGAAGGGGTGTGGAGAGATGCAACTCTTTGTATTTGTATCTGTATTTGTTCAACCAATAATATTATTTGTATTTGAATAAAACTAGAAGTGGGCAGGGCTTAAACGGTAAGTGCATCTATGGTGTTGAGTGAAATGTTAAAAATCCCCATAAATTGTTGAGCTATTACAGCATAAACTCACGGTTTTACAAAGACCTATTAATAATAATGAAATATAAAAACAGATAATTTGCTGTATTTAACAAACAACAACCTAGATGTTAACCATAAACATAGGCTTTTATAAACATAAAAAATCTCCACACTGGATTTATTGTATGCTAGTATGAACTACATGAATGAATGAAAGGTTAAAATTAATAATATTAATAACAAATTTCTGGTGATTCAGGGCTGGATGCATCGGTCCCCACTGTTGGCCCATGTCTCCTATTATACTGTAAGTGTATACGGAGATCCCTGCCAAAAGCATATCAGGCGCAGAGAGGGCGTTCACAGAGGGCATGGATCATTAGAGTTGCCTCTGAACTCTAAACTAACTCTCTGTTTAACGCAGTTCAGAATCTGCTGCTGTGTTGACCTGCACGGTTTGTGCGGCCTGGGGATTTCTGAGCAAAAGCGTATGGCACGGTTCAGACAGAGAGGGGTGACTTGGGGACGCAGGAACAGCTGTGTTTACTAGGACAAGGCAGAGCCTCTTCCTTATTTACTTTCCAGCAAGTCCACAATGCACAGTTTCAGCCAGACTAGTTACTCCACTTATGAATGAGTTGTACAAAGTAGGGCAGTCAATCACACACACACACACACACACACACACACACACACCTGTGGATGGCCCCTGGGGTTGTGTGATGCAGTTTAAGAAGGAGAGTTTGGATGAGAGGCGAGAAACTTTTGCAAGAGCTGTTTCCTTGTGAATGTGGTAGGGGAGGCCTCAGCGCACCTGGTTACATAGAGACACTCCAGTGGGACAAAACCTCAGCACAACCCCTCACAACACGGGTTTTTCCACTGCAGGAAAGCACACTGTGAAAAGCACCGTTTTTACACAATATACAGAGAAATTAAGGGCACGAGATCATCTTTTCTGTATGGGATGTTACTGTAGTGTTCCCTTTGGTGTGTACAGTCTTCCAATATGTGCATTAGTCTCCCTAAATCAATGCAACATGTAAATTTATATCATGGTTTAGGAGGCATTCCAATTTGGTCACTGGTGCTGGGTTTCCTGAACGTCAAATGTGATGGAGCTAGCATTAAAATGCTGTGGTCTGGGTGCATCGGGTATACAGCTGGAGAGCAGACGTGGCGTCTAACAGCGAGTGAAGCGGTTGGTCTTTTCCTCACACTCTGAACCCGCGGATTATAAAGTCTCTGGAGAGTTAAATAAAATATGAATGACTTTCTCTGAGTGCCATTTGAAGGTCACTGCTCCTCAATCCCTAATAGTGAGGATAAGGAAGAGCATACACAAATGTCAGAAGTTGCAATCTAAGTTCAGCAACAAACAGCTGTGTGGCAGTCAAACCAAATTGAGATGATTTTAGATTTCACACCTGGCACTTTCAAAGGTAAACCCTAATCTCTCTGCCTCAGAAATAACCTGGTCCTGGACCTGGCTTACCACCGATAACACTGTTCTTACCCAAACATACACAGTGTGCCCTGATTTAGCTGCACACCTCCTTTCAACACTTACCAGTGCCAAAGCAGGATGGTTACCTACGACTCCGGGAACCTCACCAGGGAAAATAGAACTAAATCAACTCTTTATTTGTACAGATGATTTAGCTACAGTACAGAACAAAAAACATTAAATCCTCTCTGGCGAATTTTTTGAACTTTGCAAGAGAAAGAGCCTTCTTATCATATCTACTAGTACTAATATGAGGCTGTCATCTGGGATAATGTCAGGACTTCTATAATCAAAAGGATAATATTATAAGATTTAACCATTTGGTTTTGACTGTTTTCAGAAGATGAGGAAAATGTCTATTCTGTACATCTGGTTTTCTTTTTTAGATGTCTCACATAGGATGAGGGGCACATTTTATTTGAATCACAAACTTAACTTGACATTTTGTCTCCAGTGTAAAACAAAACTTTCCATGAAGTTAATCAGTAATCAGTGTTTATGCCATCTGGGCCTCCAGGCTCCGGAGCGTCCAGGAGCTTAGGCTGTCAAAATCTTCTAAATCATATCTTAAAACAGATTTGGTAGACATGTTGTTATGTGGCTGGTTTTACTTTTGTCTGTTTTATTTCTACTGTATTTGGAATGCCTGTTTTATTCCTTTATAGTTTTGTTTTTAATTCATGTCTGTCTTTTTACTGTTTGACTGATTGTACTTTAATTTGTTATTGCTTTTATTGTCGGTAAAGCTCTTTGCAACTCTCTGAAGTGGTAGTAGTAGTAGTAGACTAGCAGTTGAAATGGCTTTTCAAAGAAGACGTTTTTATTTTGGAGAGATTTTTGAAGCGAGCCTGGAAAAACAGGCAGAATATTTTGTACCCCTAGGTTTTACGTATATGTTTGGTTGATATAGATCCTGTTTGTTGACTGCTTGGGTCACCAGTTTTTGGAAAAAGACACTCAAATAAAATCTAAAATCAATCAAATCACATCAAGTAGTGGTAGTAGTAGTAGCAGTAGTAGCTGAAGCAGTAGTAAATATAGTAGTAATATAAACACCACAGCATCGCAACACAAACAGTATCACTCAAACAATTTATTCTTTGCAAAAAATGAAAACAAATTTTGGGAAATATGAAGCAATTTGTTAGCTGGACGGACTACAGACACACAAGACTGTTTACTGCCTTCTTTTCCATGTTACATAATCACTTGAGAGACTCATTAATTCTGAGGAGAGAATGATAGATGGCACAAAGATAGAGCATATCCAGGACAGCAGAATCCACAAAAGTACTGAAGCTGCCAATGCTAAATAAAAGTTATGTTATTTTTCCTGGGAAGGGCTTATGGCTGCAGAGCAATGGAAAGAAGAAAGCAGGAAGAGGATGACAGACGTTGAAAAAGAAAATCATAGTGGGATGACATGAAGATGAAAGAAAGAGTATTTATCAAATTAACTGCTTGCTTTTATTCAAGAACTTGAATATTACATTTTTGGAAGATTTTGTATTTTTATTCCACTATATTTCAAAGGAAATTACTTTAGTTATTAGTTAGATGGAAGAAGAAAGTTTTACCTACAAAATAAAGGTTTATAAAAATGATGAACGTTTAGATCCACAGTGCCATCGCCTCATAACCTCTGGAATTTCAGACACTGGGGATTGAATGCTGCAATGTAATTAAATATGAAACAGGTCATATACAATGTATACTTATATTTTCTATATGCACATACACTTTTCACACTTACAGTATTGTACTTGAAATGCAGCCAAGGAAGTGCATCTCACCTGAACTGTCTATGCCCCTGTACATCTCTCTATTTTGGGGTTACTTTGCCAGCTATAAAATTACAACTCTAGCATGTAATGGTGAATTCAAAATTTTAATCAACCTAATTGGATAGAATTCATGCATTTAGATCAATAATGGAATTTTTGATCACTTTCAACTTCACTGATCTTACTAAATGCATTTGATACATTAATCAAACAAGTTTAATATCAATGATTGACATGTCATTATGCGTATCTCTATGTTTTATTTTCTTGTAAACAGTGAGAGAGAGTGCAGTGAAGGGGTTAAACCACTACATCTCTCTGGTGACTGGTCACATACTATCTATCTGGTCAGTGTCCCTGTCTGTGGCTGAGTCTCATTCCAAATTCAGCTCTGTGCCAAGACACTGTCGGATTCACAAATACCAAAGAACTCAGATCCGTCCACAAATATGTATGTATCTGCAAATATGTATCTGCATTGTGGGATGTGTATTTGTATGTATTCAGAGGTTGCATGTATAATATTGGACTTGTAAGTGTAATGCAAGATGTTTTATCTGTAATGAAAGCAACATTTGTAATGCAGATTGCATCTGTGTTGAGATATTTTTCCATATCTACAAAAGAAGTTGAAGCTGTATAGAAACATTGAAGCTTTGAGGCTTGTTTAAACTTTGTAGTGTACTATGATACACATATCACGTTTTAAACCTATGTTGGTATGACTTTGTCGGTAGTAAGCTGTCCCTAAAGTGTATATGGCACTGTGGCTTTCTTTTTCTTTCTTTTTTTTAAAAATCTTTATTGGCCCAGAGGAGGAAAGCTGCCTTGGCTTCAATGTGTTGCAGAGAGGTGCTCATTGGAAGTTGGGGTGTTCAGACAAGAGCAATGAAGACAAATAAATCCAAGGCACTCCTCTGTTACAGAGGAGTGCCTTGGATTTGTTTTTCTTCATTGCGCTTCACTTTATAATTGTATGAGACAAATCAAGTCTCCAACTACAAAGTCAGAAAAAGCACAGAACACAAAAATACACAAGAAACAGAAGTTTAAACAGTCAACGACCAATATCACTTGCCTTGTAGATCCATAGTGATCACTCACATTCAGTTTTTACTTGAATACATTTTGATGACTTAGACTAAACAACTTCCAACATTTAAACAACAAATGAACCTTGATGTTTTTTTTTAATGTATCCTGGGCCTTGATTTGAGGGTGAGATTGACCAACAAAGTTGCTTGTGTATTGCAGAAGAATGCATAACATAGACCAGATCAAGGTCTGCATGAGCAATGACCTTATTCCTGTTATGAAAGACTGTGTTACCATTGTTTGTTATGTGTCAGAGCGAGGTATGACCTTTTGTTATGTTCTCAAGAAATACATGAGTAAATGTGTAGTTAATAAAAGAAAAGCCTGCATGTTAGTGATCGCAATGGATCCCTGGAGCAACTGACATTGGTGGAATTACCCCATATGGAGATATGTGCACGAAAAAGAGCAACTGCTCTCCCACATTTCACTTTATTGTGTGTACAATTGTGAAATCAAGACTTCTAAGTACTACTTATTGAAACCATTTCTTCTTTTACTGAAGTAAATTATCTGAGTAGTTCGGTAACACTTAACTTAGAGTGGCCTTATTCCAGTGTATTAACCTGTGTATTAACCTATAAAAAAGTGTGTGTAGGTACTTGATGAAAATCTCCTTACTACATTATGTAGGCCTACTTACAACAATGCAACTGTTCTAATGGGGTCCTACGAAACACCGCATAGTACCGCATAATATTGCATAATACCGCATACTACTGCATACTACTGCCTAATACCGCATAATACCGCATAGTACCCTATGCGCACACGGGAGAAGTTTGCCTTGAGGGCTTTCTCCAAGAAAGGCTTTCTGACAGAAATCCAGCCCCTTTCTTCCGGCAGCCAATAGAATCAAACGAAGTTTCAGCTAATGACATGCAGCTTTCTTCTGCACCAAACATCCCGCTCGCTACCGGATTCCAGGCTCATTCATTCGTAAGTTGTCTTAAAGCTAGGGTAGGCAATTTATTTTTATTTTTGGTTAGGGTTAGGGTTTGGTTGTATTTGTTGAAATTCTCTTAACATCCTGACAGTTATCAATAAATCAAATGCTCTGTGAAAAAAAAAAGAAAAAATCCAGTCTCTGTGGCTGTCCCAGGCCCTGTAATCAGCCACTCCAAAATCTCAGGAGGACCGGGCATTAACAACCAATCAGGGCAGCTCTTCCGCAAGGAGGCGTCCCGCCCCTACCTGTCAATCACACGTGCACGGTCTAGTCCTGAAAACAAATATATCCACAGAAGAGATTAGGTGAAACAGCCATAAATCCAAACACTGGGACTGGAATAAACCTGTTGTGTAAGGAAGCCAGTTATTTTCCCCACTGCACAAGACATCATCAGCCAGGAGCCACATTCAGGTCAGTCAATTGGTGTTAGGAAGCTACGTAGCTATGGCGTTGACACTGTGGGAGCTAATCTATGTGTAAACAATATCTTTTTGCCAGCGAATATTTCAGTAACATCTAGACTGAGCTAGCAGATCTGTGTTTTGTATAACAGGTTTGGAATTTATCAAGTTTGCCCAGATGGCGTTCTCTCTCTAATACAGAGTGAACCTAGCCTGACCTAGGTGTGTGTTTCTAACCGTAGTACTGACTAATCTACAAAAATAATTTTTGCTGGCAAATGTTTTAGTTACAACTAGATTGAGCTAGCAGAACAGTGTTTTGCATGAAAGATTTGAATTTATTAAGTTTGCCCCTCATGCACGTGCATGAGCCTCGGTTGGAGGGAGGAGTTACTCTTTCAAGAATTTGAAAGAGTACTTTCAAATTCTTGCTCATTTCTACCCTAGCTTTAATGTTATTAAAGTTAGCTGTTTAATTAAATAGGAAAGCTGCATGTCATTAGCTGAAGCTTCGTTTGATTCTATTGGCTGCTGGAAGAAAGGGGCTGGATTTCTGTCAGAAAGCCTTTCTTGGAGAAAGCCCTCAAGGCAAACTTCTCCTGTGTGCGTACCGCATAGTACCATTTGATGGTGTGTTACACCACTGTAAGTACATTATGTATTAGGGAGATTTTCATCAAGTACCTACACAGTAATATTACGTACTTACAATACTTTTCCACAGATTAATATACAGGTTAATAGACTGGAATAAGGCCACTGTAAAGTAAAATGTTACCTGTAGTTCTTCTGGCACTGTAAACTTGCAAAGCTGACACTATGACAGACATACAGGGACATTTGCTGAGAAACAGAATGCTCTGGACCGTTCCAGCAGTAACAGCAGCACCTTGAGGACCGCTTGTCAGTCACACAGACAGCAGTCATGAGTTCCAGGAAAGCAGCTTCTTGGCTGAAGCAGCAGCCATGGGTCCCTGTTGATGTGCGTCAGCAGGCTGCCGGGATGTCTCAGTGCTTGTGTCAGCAGTCTGATCTCTACTCGCTGCTTACTACTCACTGCAAAGAGACAATGCCACAATCAGTGAGTAAAGCTCAGACGTCAAAGTCCAACCACCACTCCCACAACATAATTTATGGTTCTTGGAGAGACAAGAACATGAATTTCTTCCCCTCCCTGCTCCCCCTCAGACTGGTTGTCTAAACCTGATTTCAAATATAACTATGCACATGTAAGACAAATAAAGCCATCCACCCACTATCATAATTAGTGACTATAAATTACAGAATGGAAAAAAGAGAAAAGCCTCTGGTTTGTGTTTTACACCATGATAACAAATTGGATGGCTCTCTTAACAAGAAACAGTGCATGTCAAATGAAATCCAGATACAGCTGGAGAAACATTCCTTTAGAATGAAAGCTGTTCATACAAAATCATGCATAATTGCAGAGACAAAGGTAAACATGACAAACATTCATCAAAATTGTCTGGCCCTGATGTGTAAACCGAGATGCAAGTCAATATGAGCCTCAAATAACAAAGCTGACATTTAAACTGGTGTTATTCCGCAAAGAACCACATGGACACAAGCTAAGCTCTTCAGTGCTTGTACGGGTCTGGGGAACTCTAGTTTGTGTAAAAAGAGACAACGAGTGGGAATTATCGTCATAAGAATCAAAAAGAAAGTGGTTTCTCCACAGCACCTACCAATCAGCTGTTCCAACCCCCAGAGACAAGGCCACCAACGGGCCTGGAAAACCTGTCTCACTCCCAGCATTGCGTTTTCTGTCTGGGAACCAAACCTTTCCCAGAGCCCCTACCACTGTGCAAGAGGGGACTTTACTAGGCCAGAGTGCAGGGGATTTTCAAAGTCTAGTATAACAAATCCACCACAAGCTGGCACAGAATGCCATTGGGACAGGGGGGCTCAGACTGAGTGACATTTGTCTTGGCATGAGCACTAAGTGCCAACACTACGCAGGCAGCATAGTGACGTTGCTGAGTAACATGGGAAAAGTGGCCTCAGGGCGTCCATTCAGATGCTGATTCCAACTGGCTTTTGTAAGCAAAGGTTGATAAGACATCCTTTCCATGAGAGCCCACGTTAATGGCACAGCAGTGGCAAAGAATTTAGATTGCAATGGGGAAGCTATTAACATAACTGCCTTTAAAGCAGTATTCCACTTAGTTTTAACATGGAGGTTATTCGACACTTGACCGGCATGAAAAGCAGAATATAAAACTATTCGCTAAGATCAGATGCAGCTGGGACGAGTTTGTAGCATTTGTAGCATTTGAATGAGGCCACGAAAACAGCCTGAAAACTTACATTTAACACATTCGTTAACAGATTCAACAACAGATCCCGCGTTTTAGAACATAATTTCGCCGAGTAGCATTTTCATTGATAGAAGAGAACATAGCGGAGGGATACCATTTAGGAGAGATAGTTCCTGTTTGGGAGACCGGATCTACTTTCATTTTTAAATACTAATTTTAGTGTAAACCAAGATTAGAAATGCAAAATGACGACGGACCCAGGATGCTTTGTTGTCTTAAAAGTGGGATCTGTTGTTGAATATATTAAAAAATATTAAAGTTTTCAGGCTATTGTCGTGGCCTCATTCAAATGAATGGGAAGCAAAAATCCAAATGCCACAAACTCATCCCAGCTGCATCCGATCTTGGTGATTAGTTTATATTATGGTTTTCATGGCGGTCAAGTGCCGAATAACCCCCATGTTAAAACTAAGTGGAATATTGCTTGAACATAATTGATTCCATTAGTAAAAAGAGTTTGACGACATTTTGACAGGGGAATATGTTGACGTTAATTCATTTTGCTAAAATCCCTGACTAGTAGATATTGCCAGTTGTTATTTACGGGAAACTTGAAAACAATCTAAAACAATGATAAATAACAATGAATGTTCCTTGCATTTGAAGGTAATAACCTGAGGATCGTAATTTGAAGATGGGCGAATGAAAAGGACGTTCCTCCATTGGTATGAGAAGAACCTTTAGAGTCATTCAGTACTGCAGCAGAATACTGAGCATGGTGGCCTAATGGGACCCCACAGAAAACAGATCCAAAGAGTCCAGACTGATATTAAATATTATGAACCGTGGCAATAAAACACAGCGTGGTGGAGGTCTAACCAGCTCATTCACCCCACCCCAGTTTAAGCCATATCTGGAGTGGAAACTTGGTCTGAATTTATGACCAGATTTAAGATAATAACATGGTCATCCTTGCGCCCGTTTCAAGAGATTAACGCATTATAGTGCGTGCACAACACATCTTAACGTCGCCTGTTATATAACCTATGCAAACTTAAACTGAGCCTCTGCAAGTGTGATGGATACATCACATCTGCGCTGTGTGCTTTATTGAGTGCCCCATAATTAATGGTCACATAAAGTTGAGGTTAGCAGTTACAGGTAGGGAAGCCGTTTTTCTCAGAACGGGGAAAGGTCAAATGAGTAGGGGTTAGTTTTCCATACCTGGTGGAGATGCAGCTACTGTAGCTCTTAATTTCAAAAGTGTTTGTTTTCAATTCTTGGAAAGAGCCTGACAGAGACAGCGGGTGCCAGAGGGGCGATTTATGAACCAATCCTCCGTGATCCAACTCATATTGTACTCTACAGTACGTGACACACGGCCTTGGAGACAGCAGTGTTATATAACGTAAAGGGGAACACGACCACTGTATTTACTCACTGACACCATACTGTAAGAGCACCTGGACATAATCCAATTTGTGTCACAAATGCTGCCATGTTCAAGGAAAAATCTCCACAAGCCAGTTTCCAAAAAAATCCCTTCTATCTCTCTCCTTAATCACTATTTTATTTCTTTTCCCAGCAGTTCTGTCTTTCATGATCATTCTATCGTAACAGGAATATTGCCAGGCCGCTAGTCTTGCACTCTTTACAACTGGTTGCTTTTCATTTTGGTGAGGGAATATTAGCTTATTCTACCATTACACTCATTGTACATCGCTCTGGATGACGGCATCAGTTAAATGCCTAAAATGTAAAATGTAAATGTAGAAGGAGAAGGACATAAAAGTCGCTATTTTGTTCGTGAAATTCTTAAGTTTGCTTTCTGAGGCCCGGTGTGTCAGTGTTTTGTTCTCCAGGTGTAGAGTTCCTTTGCATTTGCTGTATACCAAGACAGTCAGCCCAGTTTTCCCTCAAATATCTCCTCAAATACCTCAACAGTGCCATGTAACTGATGAAGACGAGTTCCATACTCCTGTGTCTAAGCTGTGCCAGGGACTCAGCAATTCTTCCTCTTAAGTTTCTTTGTTTCTTTTTCTCTGTTTTCCACCATGCCTCACTTCTCAGTGAGGGTAAATGTTTACGCCTTGTTTTGATAATTCCTGTCAGGACATCAGACTGATTGGAGAAACTAAGAGTCCATAGAAGGCCAGGGTCAGTTTCATCCAAACTCTCAGAGCCTCTCGCAGAGAGAAAACTTCAACAAGCTAGAGGTTGGCCAAGGCAGCTTCTCCCTCTCCTCTGCTTCACTGGCTGTGTACTAGCTCAAACCCTCTGAGGATAGAGCTATTTAAACAGACAATAACACTGGCCCCTCAAGCCTTGTTTACTTCAGCTTAACTTTTCCACTTTTCACTCTGCTCCACACAGAACAAAGCAGTAACAAACACTCTTCTGCCACAGATTGGATTCATATGCTCACTAAGCAGGACAATAAGCAGCAGAGCCATCATCAACGCGTGATCACGAGTCGGCTGCGGTGTGTGAAGTTGGAAAACAAAACTGGGTTATGAGCGTGCTCTTTGTTTTGTTCTCTGAAGCGAGGTTCCCTGCGTGTCTTTATATTTAGACTGCTGTATTGAGAGTAGGTTTATGTAACTGTTGTGCACGGACCCATCATTAGCCAAATATTCCACTAATGGGAATCCTTTGAGGGAAGCCATGTGAAGGAGAGAATGAGGTCTTTCACCAAACCCCATCACTTAGGACTCACTCAATCACAGAGAAAAGCAATGCTGGTAAATTGCTAACTTTAAACTTTAATCCAAAAAATATCTTGTGTGCATGAGCTAATAGCAAAGCAAAGCAAAGCAAATTTATTTGTATTGCACATATTCATACAAATGAATGCAATTCAAAGTCCTTTACAGAGATTAAAAAAGAAGTAAATATATAAAAAACACAGATTTTATCAAAGTGTAATTTAATAGGAGCATTTCAAAGTTTAAAAGACAAGGTCAGTTAAAAGCGAGACAAAACATAAAAAACATAAAAGCGCATATACAAAATGCATAAGTCCTGAAAATATATTGCATGCAATGTATTGTGTGGGTCATTCCCACTATCCAGTGCCTTTTCTCTCCCCAGGAAATGTCAAAAGGCTTCAATTATAGGTTTACATCTTTTTTTTTTACACCAATGTATGGACATTAAAGGAAATTTTATGCATTTTGACAACGTTCTTTTCAATAGAAAATAACTAATTACAACTTCTTAAAGACAAAATAGCCATAAAATAATGAAATGCTTCACATATTTAGTCATAATTTTGTGGTCCAAGTTAAAATCTCTCTAGACATACCGGTATATTTCTTCATGATATGCATTTATTTTTATATTGGTTACAATTTTTGACAATTGTCCCTGAAATCACTTTACACACTGCATTAGTAATTAGTTATAATAATAATAATTTAAAAAAAGAGCCTATTCTTGCAATGACATCACCTCAGGAAGTCAAAGGTGAAAGGTGAAGCGTTAACTCTCATTTTCATTTGTTTCAAAGAGTTTTAGGATGTTAACCTGTTTGTCCCACTCCTAAAGCTCCATCCTGCTAGGCAAAGTTCTAGAGAAAATTGATCACATTTTTATCATTTTTAAACATGTTAATAGATATTATCTCTTCCTCATAATAGCTTAATATTCATCACCCGTGGAGCTATGACTATAACTTTGGCCCAAAATTTCCACCCTGTTAGGTTCCACCGTGTAAGGTACAGTATGCACCAACAGAACATGCTCCAAATACTGAAAATGTTGTTGGAAAATATAAATATTTACAAATACATACAGTATGTATAATATTTGTACTGTATCTATATATGATATTGTGGGAGCTGACGCCAAACGTGTCCCTCTTTTGAAGAATATTGAAAAATCTAGAATTATTTGTCACAGGTTCTGAGGTCCAAAGGGCCCCGGACAGTGAGAATGTCTCATGTAATAACACACAACAATACATCCTGTGATATTCCCTATGAGAGCTAATGCAAATTGTTGCTCAAGAACAACTAGCATTTATAGGAATTTTCAAAATGTCATTAGCCCAGGAAAACTACAGTATGTCTACAGTAAATCATCATAAATAGAGCCTGCATACTGTATGGCTCCCAAAGGTGTGCTATATTAACACCACTAAGTAACGTTTAGCATGACACATCACTTAGTGGTGTGAATAAAAGACACCTTTGGGAGCTATACAGTGTGCGCACTCTATCTACTATGTTGTGTTTTCTGTCTGACGTACAGGATTTATGTGTTTTTTTTTGTACTTTTATAATAAATCATAAATCATCTATCACATACTTCTTCCAAACACACATTTTCTTACAGACATATACAGCTCAAAAACCTGTTTCACGCTATTTTAACCTGACAAGCAGCACAAAAAACTACCTGACTCTCCACAACAAATACACAGCAATTCTGAAACTGAAGGATGACATTTTTTTTCCTAACCCTACCCTTAAATTTAGTTTATAAAGTTTTCAAAGCAAAAACATACACCTCTTCACAAGTGGACACCATGTGCCTACTCTGCTCAGCGCCTACATATCAGGAGCCGCTGCTGGATGGGAGTTTCATTTTTAACTCAGAGTCAAAGCTCGTGAGACCGCAGTGTTTTTCTCACTTGCTAAAGAAACAAACATTTTGAATAGATGACTTTTAGTTAATCATCATCCATGCACATATTCATCACAACATGGATGCTTTATACTTCACACTCTGTATTAAATCATTACCACCAAAGAGCCGCCTGTTGAATGAAGCATAATGCCCACAGGCCATAATGTTTGATCTATGGGCTGTGAATCTTCAGCACACTCTTCCCAGAATGGAAGTGTGTCACAAGGGAGAAAGAAGAACTGTCTGTGTCACTGTCAGCATTGAGATCATTGAGATATTATTGTTTCATATCGATGCATGGAGCTTATAGATCTAAGTCCAGGCAGCTCGGGTTTTAACTGTTCCAGTCAAGATTGGTTGACTAAGCACCATCACCACAGATTCCTCATCATCTCTCTGACAGGCGGTCTTTGTTCCATTGCTTGGGGTTGCTTTCATCTGGGCCAATATTCAAACCAACCCCCCAGGGCACACAGCCAGAGATTCAATGTGGGGGCGCTGATGCCGAGAAACAACAAAAAAGACCAAACCAAATAAGCTATGGGGATACATTACTTAAAGCATCATCAGACGAATTGCTCCGAGTGGTTTGGAGGCATCAGTGGAGGATGCTGTCACTTGAAACTCGGTGTTGTATTGCTTTGCAAACTTTATAGCAAATTCACTTTCATTCTTACCAGACAGACCAAAATCCATACTACCATATTTGTAGAATATGTAGGCTACTGTATATAGTGCTTGTCGTCACGTACTCACTTTGTGTGTTTCTAATATCAACTGTACAAATCTGCGGGCCATGACAGGCTAAGGAAACTAGAGATAAATGAAGATGAATCATATTACATTAGAGCAAGGACATCAGTCCATTTTCTATGTCTCAACCTAAAATAGAGGATTTATTGCAATATTGCACAATTTCATGTATCATTACAAAAAAAAATGGAAAATGCAATGGGGGGGGGGCTTAATACTTTCATGCATGTCTATATTTGTGCATTGGTGTCCATGTTTGGTGCATGTAGTTTATTTGTAGCTGCAAAGATGGCCTATGTGTTGCAGAATAGATATTTTGATACTTTGTAAAAAGAAAAACTGATAAATACACCCTCCTCTACCGTCACCAAAAAAATAGAAAATGCATAATTTTTGTCATTTGACTTATCAAAGCAGATTTTCTCTGCTCATATAATAGCATGGTGAACCTTAGTTGTCAAATAATGTCTCTTGCACAGTTACCTGTAATGATGAGGGGCTTTCAGGAAAAAAAATGACAGTGTGCATGACAAAGAGAGCCACACCATTGCCTTTGGTTAAAGGAATACACCACATTTTTTGGGAGATTGGCACATTGGTCAACTTATTCCATTTCCATTCCGTTAAGACCAAAATGTGCCGTGTGTGTTCTGCAAAGATAAAACATTCCAATTTACTCAGAAAGCAGAAACTGGACTGTAAAGGGAAGCAGCGCTTAGCTTCTTTAGTCTGACCAGGTTCCTACCACACCCTTTCCCAATGCAATAATGAAAAATGTACCACATGTGTTCTGCAAGAAACATTCCAGTGTACAGAGTAAGCATGGAGAAGCCGGACTGTAAAAGGAAGCAACATTTAATCCTGTTGTATAGCCATGTTCTCCTTCAGTTCTTATAAGATAGTTCCTGGAATTGGCAGGCGATAGAGAAGGTGTTTCTAAGAAAGTTATGCCATTCAACTGGGACTGTTACCATCCTAAACCTGTGACAACTACAATGCAGTTAAATGAACCGAGATTTACCTTCATAGTTTCAGCTGTAAAGTAACTTTCTATTCTATTCTAATTCTAATCTATTGTATTCTAATTACTTGTTTAGTTCCTATTATCTGGTAAATACCTAGTACTTAGGGTGACTGTAAACGCAAGCGCTACCATTTTTCTTTTTTCTTTTTTTTATGTGGTAATGAGTAAAATGTTTGTGTGATAGTTCTTCGGGAACAGCTGCTAACATTGCTGCCAGACACAGACATTAGCACTAATAAATCAGGCAAGCAAGAGTAATGGTTTTCCTCACCAGTCTAGTGGTGTTAAGATTGGAATCTCAAAGCCATATGGTTTCTACTTTGGGTAAACCATGTTCCAGTGGCTGCGGCATACAATATCTTGGCATCTTTATTTTGGTCTGCATTATGTTTTATTGCACTACAGACAGAATACAGGTACATAATTTGCTGCATGTTACTCACTCCAAATAATCCACCTACAGCCTGGTATTCAGTTGAGTCAGCTTGAAAAGCGCAATGGCAAAGTGCTTTCTGGTGGGTACAGATGCACAGAGACTCAAATCAGCCCCAAATGCTCCTATGATGGCAGACAACCATTCAAATGTTAGTTTACACATTCAAAAGTGATAAACGAGTGATGCGGTACCTTGCCTGCACTCTAACCTTAAGCTCAACAAAAATATTCTGATAAATGATTTTTGAAGATCTAACTATTTTTTACTTTGTGACTGGGCCAGAAGGGGTAAACCTAGTGATTCCAACTGCATAACTCTTTCTAGATAGATGGCTCTGGTAAAGACCTTATCCTCCTCTCTATCTACAAATCTTCCACAATCTTATGAAGGAGCAGCAGGCCAGACACACTCCTGTCATAACAATATCAGCCACGTCTCCACTTCATCTATTTTGTAAGATATTGTCTTTAAATCCAGCTTCTCTAAATCTAAAATTCCCCCACACAAGACTATCCCAACTGGCTTCCTTGAAACCACACGCTGCACTGTATGTCCTCCCTGACTTGAAAAATATCATCGCAATTTGCCAGATCTGTACGGACTTTTTCTTATCTGGAATATGCTACTTGTTTCCGTCCAGTGATCAAGATCCTGGTCCTCCCCAGACTGTGGAAATTGCAGAGTATGTGGACTATAGTGTAGTAACCTCACTTGCCACCTCCCGAAACCCCATAAACAATATTCCTAACATACAAGTCTTGTAATAACTCAATATCTAACCGACTACAGCCACACACATGGCTTTCCAAACTTTGGTAACGCTTTACTTTCTGGGTCCGCAATTTCCTAATAATTTCCTAGATAGGAGCCGTTAATTTCTTAAGAAGTTTCCTGAAAAGAACCATGAAATTATGCACTAATTACAGGGACAATAGAGGAGGAGTTCAATGGTAGAATTATTTTTGAGTTGCTAAGAAAGAACCATGAAATGATGTAGTAGTTATATAGAAAATGGAAGCAGTCAGTTTGGTGGAGTTGATTAAAGTTTCCTGGAAAGAACTGCAAAACTATGAACTACTTATTGGAAAAATGGCCAAGGTCGATTTGATAACCCAAGTCATTACTCAAATAATTATAGAAAATTGGTGGAAGAAGTTGTTTTTGGTATTAGTTGAATTATTTACCTTTAATTAATTTATTTAACTTATAATTAGTTGATAAATATACAGTCCTATGTCACTTTGAATTATGGGTCTAATCTGTGGAGAGTAGATAGAAATGAGTTGGAAAATAAACAGTGATATGTTTTAGTGTGTTAATCAGGATGATGAGTCATCTACATGCAGCTGTTCTCCATCTCTGTAGCCATCAACTCAAAGTTCAGAGGAAAAGCCTATTGGTCGGCCAATTTACCAACTCTTTAGTGGCTCATTGCTGACAAGGCCGCCAGCACTAAGCCAGGGTGTCAACAGGTAACTTTGTGTTGCACTTCCAATGGTCAACATGACAGCTGAACAGGCAAAAGATGTAAGATTATAAATGAAAGATAAATAATTCAACTAATACCAAAAATAACTTACCAAATCGACCTCTGCCTCTTATTTTTCCAATAAATAGTTTATAGTTTTGCAGTCCTTTCCAGTAAAGCCTTATCAACTCCAGGTACTTCCCAACTCTTCCATTGAACTCTTCCTCTATTTTCTCTCTAATTAGTACATAATCTCATGGTTCTTCCTAAGAAATTAACAGTTACATGTGATGTAGTATGGTATATAGTGATGTAGTATATGACATGTATATGATGGTATGTTAAGTCCTTTGAGACATGCTTGTGATAAAGTGCTATATAAATAAACATGACTGGACTAAACAGTTCCTTTCTAGGAAGTGATTAGGAAATTGTGGACCTGGAAAGCGTTAACACTTTAATTCCAAACGATTGAAATACACTGTAGGTCTTTATAATTAAAAATTCTATAAGTTGAAGTGATTTTCTTTTGATTTCTGTGGTGCTTTGTAGTTCAGTTGGCATTTATTTCAGTTACATTCTCAATGCCACAGGTCAGTAATATCTGCCAAGGCACACACTAAAACTATGCCCAAAATGTAAATGTGTAAATAGTGCAGAATCGTAGCTCACCAAACTCCCGCCAGACAGTTTGCTGTTAACATCCTTTGCCTTTGAACTCTAGGTTCTTTACAGGCAGCAGCTGGTCGATAAAGCTGCGGTGCTGCTGTGCTGCTGTGCTTGTGCTGCGGCAGAGATGCTGAGGCAGCATTTTCTCCACTAAAGGCCCTGTGGTGGAGCCTTAGTGGCTGGCTCACAAGAGACAAGAGAGGGCTACTGGCTTCCCGTCTCCCACAGCATGAGAGGTTTCTCTCTCCTGTAGCACGTCAGAGCCCAAACAACCAGCTCCAGCCTGTTGCCCTACTGCCAAGAACTATAGAGCAGAACAGACACAAACAGACACACACGCCAAATATATACTAGCAACACACAGCTGTTAAGGCCTATGTGATGCAAGTGATGTCCAACCGATGCGTTGTGGTGTTCAAAGCATATTAAAGGACAGGCAAACTCAAATTTGGACTGAGCCCTCACATTATTTCTCTTCACACTTTGGGGATTTACATGGTGAGTACAAATCTTTATCTCCATTGACAATGGGAGTAAAACAGTCATCACATCGGCCAATTGCAGCTGTTTATCAATAAGGTGGCTAGGGCCCGGTCCAAACAGGGCTTAACTGAAATTGAACATCTGCCTCTAATAAAAGCCCTGGAGGTATGCAGAGTGAGTTATTGATGCTTGCAACATTGCTCTGGTCTAATCTCTCTCTCTATCTCTATCTCTCTCTCTCTTCTCAGGAACTAAACAGAACTTTTGTCATAGCACTACATACAGTGGTTATCACAAACTGTGCTGTGAGTAACAAACTTCAACTTGGAGTGTGGAATGGGAAATCACAAGATCAAGAATAAGATGGCCTAGATGAAACATCAGCCCATTGTTAGCTCACTGCATGGAGTGTACTTCTTCATAAATCATTCAATAGCAACCCCGTTGGTATATTATGGCTGTGGTTCTTGAATAAAAGTGATTGCTTTAATTCGGTGAGAATGTGTTCCACTCCACCCCACTCTGTCCACAAGAAGCGGAGCCAGGTTAAGAACATGTTCATGGTCAGTGAATTCCCTCCAAAGATAACGGACAAATCCTGGGTGGCCTGGGTCTCCGTTTCATTCATAATGTTCATGCTGGAGATTTTAGCATGCCGCCCTAGTCAAATATCATTTAATAAACCTGTGGAATTGTATCACAGAGGGTATGCAGCCTTTCTTATCTTTTGTGATGCACTGCTCACTCACTGAAGATACAGTCATCTTCATAAGAAGTTGGACAGCTACACATTGCTGATGTTTTAGCTCCATGCTTATTACTTTGGATGTGAATTCAAATGAAGACTTTCAATTTTAATGTGAGGCTATGTTCAGCTATATTGGAAGAACAATTAAAGAACTGCATCTGTTTTTGTTATTAGTCCCCTCATTTCATTTCAGGGTGCCAAATGTACTTGAAACATTATATTCAGTAGAATAGTGAATTTAAATGTCGTCAAAAATTCATAAATGTTCAGTGCAATGAGATTTGCATTTCCCAGTCTCATGGTATTATTTAACAAAGGGCATGCTAATGTAAAGTTATTAGGACTGTCAGCGTTGAGGAAATTTGACTAGGGCCCTTTGGCTGTAAACAGAATCAAACTGATTTAGATGTCCAATCTGCAATGCAATGCTCTGTATTTGATGTCAAATAATCCCAGATTTTAATGAATGCTCTGATTGGTCGACTGTACACATACAGTAATTAATGAGATGCCTGTGGTCTGTCAGACAGTAGCCAGCTGGCTGCTTGCCGAACAAGCCAGAATCACAATGCCTCAATTATGTATTGTTACAACACTGGATATTTGTTACCCAAAGACAAAAATATTCATAGGCAGTGGATGGCACAATTAGAGGGAGGGAGGCATTCTGTCCTGCAAATTTTGTCTGTGCGGCGCATTCTGCAAACCATATCAAAAGACACTTGGATATGTTGGTCATGTAATGTTGAAGGAAGGAGTGTTACCATTGCTTTATGGACCATTAAGTCACAAACTCACAGGTAAGTGACAAAACATCAAAAACTGAAAAAATGAGTCCTTGTGTCAGTTGAGTTGATCTGACTAGTTATCAGAATGCTACTGTGGCCCATAACATTTGCAGAGAATGGAAAATGTTCTTGAGCATAACACATTAACAGTGTTTTTATCATTTTCAGTCATTGCACACATCTCTCTGGTCTTTTAATCAAACACAAGCACGTATTTTCTAGAATTTGTAATTCATACTTTATTTTCAAATTGTGCAAAAAATAGAGAATCCACCCTTTGCCTGTATAAAAACAATACAAACAGACAGTCAAAACAAATTCACACATTTTTAATTATAACCTCATGGCATAAAGGATGATTCAGAAAAAAACAAATTATAATATTTACAGTTTCCATAACTGTACAAAACCTTTAACATTTCCCTTAAGACTTCCCATATAGAACAGACCTAAATACCGAGCATAGCGACAGGACTGAGGTAGCATAAAAAAGAGATGAAGCTGAAACAAGCTTAAAAGGAAAGATTTTGAAGTTGTGCTATTTTTCTTGTCCAGGCATTTGTCACATTTTGGCGGCATGTCGTTACACTGAAAACACTCTGTTAGCATTGTTAGTATCGTCAAAGAAACTTCTGACTGCAAATTGGCAAGCCTGCTTTTGGCTAATGGTACTGTAATATATAATAATGAATTTGTATCTGGTGTAATGTAGGACCCCAACCCGCCCACCAACCCTACAGCAGAATTTTATTTACTTTATTTACAGTACCATTGGTTTAAGTGAGTGATGCTAAACATGCTAACATGACATTTCCCTGTGCATTTAAGTGCCAATACAGAAATATTTCAGAAACCAACATTAAGACAAGTGTATGGTGAAGAAAAAAAAAATAAAATTCAAAAGTCGATGCTTCAAGCTAAGTATTAAAAATAGGGTTGTACCAATGGCGTCAGCGCCTCAATCCAGTATAGTGATAGACATGTCAGGTCTCTGTCTCCTGCGCACACTGTGTATTATAAATCGTACATTTTAATATATCAATCGTTCCAAAGTGCATGAACTGCAACTTAAGCTTGCTTGATGAGAAACCTTGGCACATGCACTCGCACCTGAGAACACGGCCTACTCTCTATACAAAAAAATCTCTTTATACCTGAAACATTCGACACATTCATCTGTCTTAGGTGGGGACAAATTTAGCATTTTCCATATATCTTACTTAACCAAACACAGAGACAAGAGAAATTAGGGAATTAAAGGAAAGCACTAAGCATTAATAAATATAAATTGACATATGACTGCTAATCATTTTCAACATCTGTTATCTGTGATTGTCTTTGAATAGATCTGCGATTGCCACCATTTTGGAGGCCCATCTGCACCCACTATCATGTAATCCAAAGTGAACTGAGCAGTGTAACACCTTCACTAAATCACCTCCACATGTTTGGCACTGGACGCAATACCAGCCTTCTTAAGGGAAACATTATTTTCCCAGCAGCAGTGCCTGCCACCTGTACACTTCCATTTACCACACTATTTCATACCTTCCTGTGTCTGCCTGACTGGTTCTGGGTCTTTCCAGCCGGCGAAATATCCCTACTCATTGAAATACCATGGGCTGTCCGCTAAACTTATAAATATGATTTAGACTTAGATTTAGTTTCACAGTCTAAATCTTAAAGACTAGAAAAGCATAGAATTGCCAAATAAGCAGAGGAAGGCTATAAAATACAAAATTAGAATAGAATAATGTTAATATATGGTACTCCATTTTTAAAACAAACAAAATATCATATATATTCTGTACAAAATGATTAAATACAGTGTGATCAGTATACATTCCTGTGTATGAAGACCAATAATTTGATTTTATAATAAGAGCATCCATGTAAACATAATGATTTCTATAAAACATGTCTAATTCAAAACCTAGCTAATGTCAAGACACAGATTCAGCACCAGCTGTTCAAAGCATCTTAATATATCAAAACATTCTGTATTCACAGATTACATATGTCTAAAAAATATCCACATCTGGAGTTAAAAGCTGAGAAAAACGTAAAGGTCCATCATGGCTACTGTTTATTAACTAAGAGGGAAAAGTGTCCATCAATCCGCTGGGAAGCTGTGCTTCCCCTTATAGTAGGGCACAGAGAGAGAGACAGATGCGTAACCATGGTATCCAACCTGTGGGCACGTCCTGCTCTTCAAGAGCAGATGAGGAGACTCTGTCAGTCTTCGGACTAGCGAGCTGGAGACTCACTCCCTCACAGCAAAGACGCGGAAGGAGCCTCCCTCTGTGTTGCTCTTGCTGCAAAAGAAACAATACAGTAAGTTTATATTTAATGATCATGAGTAAAATAAAACCAGTCAACTCAAGAAAATACATTCTAATGCACAACATCTCTGTTAAAGTGTGGCTTTTGTGACTTGTTGGAAGTCTGTCGTTTATTGTGCTCCCATCCACACTAAAACTGTATGCAATCAAGGTGTTGACAAGAACATTGACTTAAAGCATCCACCAATGGCATGTTATATTATGTACTGTAGTCTGACCATCTACAGGCCCACAGCAGGGAAGATGGGCTGGGGATATTGGGAAACATGACTCAAACACTGGCTCATTGTTGCTATATTACTGGCTCTGACCTTTCCAGCTACCACTACTCACTCTTTTTTTTTTTAAACTTGATGACTTTGTTATTAGTTCATTAGGGGAGAGACCTTGAAGCTCTGCCATCATCACTAATCATGATAGGCCAGTCCCATTGGTATCAGACCACAGATAATTATCTATATAGGGAAGCACTGACTAAGTGGCTGACAGCATTTCCATCCTCGAGTAATTGGATAGGCTGTGATTACAGCAACAGAAGCCAGTCCAAACTGCCCACCCTGCCACCCCCACTTGATGTTGGCATATGCCACGGACTCAGCTCTCTCTCAACTGTCACTATTGACCTCCTATCCGAATGCCCCGAGCGGGCCTCAGGAGTTCTGCATTAGATTTCACAGTACTCAAACTCAGATTATTTTGGCCATTCAGCACTTTGCACACTCCATTGAAATGCCTGGGTAAAGTAAGCAAAGATCCCATGTGTGGCCCATCCACAGACCAAACCACACCATTACTCTTACAACCCTACATGCCAATGGATTTGGCCACAAGGGCTTCCTTGCCTAAGCCAGCCTACTAGACCAGGCCACAGACATGAGGATGATGTGAGAAACATGGTGTGCATGGCAGGCACCCACTACATGGAGTATTATAGGAGAAATAAATCAAGGGTATGGCAATCAAAAGACTGCTCTCACAGTCATACAGTTGTACTTTCGCTTCCATTGTCTATTTCACTTTTAAGACTTTAAAAGCTTCATTTTTATTTATTTTATTTTAGTTGTGTCAAGTTGGGACCTCTGTTAATCTGATGCAACTCTGATGCAATCCTTTTACTACACTCCCACAGGCCAAAAATGAAAACCGGAGCTGTATCATCACTGAGTTGAAGATCCATCATTTAAATGCTTACTCAACAATGTATCAAGCCTACTTGTCCTACATCTGTTTTACAGGCAAATATGTCAAATACAACAGTGAAGAGAAATATTATCTTCTATCTACAAATGATATAACCAACAACATGAAACACAGGTTTTAAAATTGATTTTGAGTAGATTTTCCTTTCAAGTGGTACCTTTCAGACTGGATGCCATTTTTCAGGACTCCAACATAGTTCTTTTTCTTGTCCAGTGAAATAACGTCCACATAGCCTCCATCCGCTTTGATCACCCCTGCATGGATGGCTGCTTTACAAATACTGGAGCTCTGTGGGAGAGGGGGGGGGGAGCAGTGAAGTGGAGAGAGAAGACTATAAGAATATGGCAAAACATCTTTTTCATTATATTCAAATCTTATTTGTAATTCTTCTATTATCAACTACAGTACAAAATATACTGCAGATACACACACACATGCTGGCACAGACACAGACACAAATATAGACAGACAGACAGACAGACAGACACACACACACACACACACACACACATAACATAAGCAGTTGTTCCACAGTCTGAGCCAGAAGCCTGGCTCCAGCACAACAGACCATAAGCTCTTATCAACAGTCTGGAGCAGCATCATTCATTTTTCTAGTCTAAACACAGATCACACTGCTCATACACTCCGCCCCACCAACCACACTAACCACACAGCTTATCTCTGATGTCTGACCAACATCCAACTTCTACAGAGTTGTAGAAGAACATCTGGGTGCGTGCAATTGCCGCATACACCCCTGGGCATATTTCCCATGAGCCAAATTGCTCCTTGACGATGTTGTGATTGTGAGTATGTAACTGTTAAAGTGACTTTCTGGAGATCTCTGGGAAGCTCTGATCTGTGGCCAGTTGGACATCTAGTGTCAGCAATTTCATCCAAGGTGAAACTCCATTAAACATCGACCTCGTGTGACCGCACCAGTTGGCAACTCCAAACTGAGCCACAAGAGACCACAATTAGTCCATGTGAATACGCACGCATCGTGCATCTGATAACTTCAGTCTGGAGGGTACTTTACACCGACTAATCCACTTTGAACATGGCTTAGGTGACATTGGAGCAATGATGCAGAAACCAGTCGTGAAATCCTTCCCCTCTCTCTGCTCTAGCTCTGGGCCACAGGCACCCCGGTCTGAGCGAGCCAAGGGAAAGCACCCATGAGTGGTCAGACCCCGCACTTGGAGACACATTACTGGCAACCATCGGCTCGCCTCGCCATTTCTCCCATTCTCCACGAGTCATGTTCACATTGTAGTTCAAAGGCTATCTGTGGCTGCCTCGCATCACAGCCTGCCCGGTCTCCTAAGAGCTCCGCAGGGCACAGACTGCACTAATCTCTCCAACATAAATCATGTCGCAGATCCAGATATCACTCTCTAGAAAGCCAATACACTGATGCCTTTCTGTCTGAACTACTAAGATGAGACCGAAGTGGATGGCCTCTATCAAGATGACCTCTGACCTTTGGAGTGTGGTCAGTGATCAGTACCATGTAAAGGCTCATTCTGAACATACTCAGTGTGGAGACAGCACAGTACTTACATCTGTGTAGAAGTTGTTCCCAACCACAGGTGACCAGTAAGAAGGCTGATTCTTGCAGTTGTTTGGACAGAAGACTCTGAAGAAAACATTGGACATTAGTATGAATTTGCAGAAATAATTAAAAGGTCATATTAATGGCAAATAGGTTATGTTTTTCATAGCTGTTTTTTACTTTAATGGTTGCATGCGTAGATTCCAGTGATTTTATAGTGTAAATGCTTTAAAATATTTAATTCATATATATATATATATATATACATATGTATATATACATATATATATATGCTATAAGACAGTCTTACAAAGCAAAACCTTTGATTATCTAATTATTACATGCTGTAGTGAGAGATAACATGGTGGATGGGAAAAGGCACCTTGGGCAGTTGGTAGAGGGCTTTTTGAAAGGGCAGATTTCAGCCACTGTGGTATAGCAGTCAGCAGACAATTCTGTTACAGAGAGAGGACACTTAATACATTTTTGACTGAAGCTATATACTGTCTGTGAATCCACATACATTTGAAGTATCCATGCTCTAGTTAATTTCGACAAACAGTGCTTCACTTACCTTCCACTTTGGCCACCACAAATGCGTTGCTCGCTTTATATTTACTGTAAAAGACATCACAGTAATTAGGACTCAGGAAACCATTGGTTTTCAAGAAATCCACAATTGCACAAAACATGAACGATGGTTTCAGGGAAATGTGTATTTCATCAGCATTGGTTCAGTAAATGTGATTTCAACATAGGTGACTAACTGAGACCAAACATCTACCTGAAAGATTCAATGCCATTTTTTGTGGCTTTGACAAAGAATGGAAACTTGTCCTTTCTTGTGATGTCGACCAAACCCCCGTTGTTATCGATGACGCCAAAATGTATAGCAGCACGGCAAATACTTGATTGCTGAAACAATAAAAAATGAATAGTTAGAAACGTGTATTTATAAATAATTGTATGGTGTAAGATGTTTGATTCACGTTGGACAGACTCACCACATCGTAAAAGAGAGTTCCCCATACTTTTCCTTTCTTATTCAGGCAGTTAGCAGGACAATAATATCTGCAGTTGGAGAATGAGTTGGAGACATGAGTGAGTGAGTTGATTCTGGATAGGAAGTGTGTGGACACTGGACTAAGAATGAATAGACACAAGAACATAATGTACATAGAAACTGAATAAAGAACCGTTGTTAAAATAACCTTACCTGTTGCAGGTTGCTCCTCTGCACTTATCTCGCACTCTAGTCTCACACTTAATGTTCTGAGCTGTAAGACAAAAAGCAAAGAAATCAAAACATTTAACAGCATTAGTGCAAAACAGGCAAAAATAAAAAAAAGACTAAGGCAAATAAGGAAGTTTGGGGTTATTTGTGAGAATCCCTGTAGCTACCCAGGAAGGTGTTGCTGGGAGTCTTGGGGGTAGAGGGTCTGGAAGTGGTGGGTTTAGGAGTGGAGGGCCTGGACGCCGGTTTCTTCGGGGTGGAGGGCTTGGGTTTGGGGGCTGGCTTGGTGGTAGTGCGAGGCGGCAGCGGAACCTGAGGCTTCTCCACCTCATTCATATCCTCTGTCTCTGTGCGCTGAGAGTCTATAGAGGAAAAACAGAGGGGGTTCGGGTCAGTAATATGCCCCGCCAAAAAGGAAAATCTCACACCTATGTCTCGATGTTAGTGTCTTTGAATGAAAACCATATGGGTTTGCTCACCCTTGTAGCAGAGGTTATTCCTGCAACCCCCTCCGTAGCTGGGAGGGCACTGGGAACAAGGGCGGCCATGTTGGTATGGGGCCTCACCGATCCAGTTGCCCCTGCACAAGATCACAATTGACAGCTTGACCGGGTGGATATTAATCATCATTCAAGCGTCACTGCGCTCATGGCCTTGCAATTGCTCCAGCACCCTTTGCATATGAACAACACTCTTAATAGCCATTAGTCCCACAAACTAATAAAACCACTCCCTGTTGTCTCTCCGGCTATTAAATCCTGAGGGCCATCTGGAAAACAAGGGCCTGCTCAGCTCCTATTTTTCTTTCCCCTTCCTTCATTATTTTTCTATTCTGACTTCTTGTGGAATTTTAATGGCCCCAATATGTCATACATACTTCTTAGACAAACACTTGAACAGGAACACTGGACAGGCAAAAATCAACCCCCCCACCACATATCTGCACTAATGCTATATTAGGTACCCACACACTGTAGCATATGTCAATACTGTAAGGAGAGAGAATGTAAACAAGAATCAAGAGACCGGAGATGTTGTTCAATGGTGGAATGTGGGAGAAATATCGATCTTACTTGGGGGAGTAGTTGCACACAAGGTAAACGGCATTCTCCCATACGTCTCCCCACACATTCATCCTTGAGCACACGTGCACAGCACAGCCCACTCGACTAGTGGTTGCCCAGACCAGCTGTAAAGGGGAAAGTTAAAAAAAAAATGGCCAGTGTTAGCACAAAATAAAATTGCTGAATGAGGTGGTTCTGCATGTCTGTGAGAAAAGCAGTCAGAAAAGAGTAGGAAGCACCATAAACTACAGACCTTTCACCCTGATCTTCTTGCCTCACCTCTCTCAACCCCCATAGATCTATCTATCTGTCTGTCTTTTCAGAGGAAGCATATCCCAAACTGGAATGGCAGTCAGATTAATGGGGACACAGGGGCTTCTGGTAGTGTCTGGTCTTTCATTCTGCCCCAGTCCGAGATGCACATCAGAACAGTGTGAACAGTTTGCTTTCTGTGACACCACGATGATCACTCCCTTTTACTCAGAAATGCGAATGGAAAGAAATGGCAGTTTTTAAGATCTTAGATCAAACAAAGGGAAGTCTGGGTAAGCCCAACACTGTCCTCCGTCAAATAAAAAGCCTTATTAAATGAAAAGCTACTCCAGTGATGTTGGTGATACAGATGAATAATGTGCCATCCAACACCTAATATAACACAGCATGTTCCAAAACTCCTCCTCACTTTCCTCCCAACTCTCAAACATCCATTCTCTCCCTTCTCAGGAATGTTCATCTCTTTCCTGGGACAGTGAGAGGCCACTGGAAGCAATGAGTCAGCACAGGCAGCACTCTGATGTGTGTTGAGTGCTGGTAGTAAAGCTCAATGTAATGTCTAACTCCAAAGGGTCTCGCCTATCCCTGCAGAGGTAGTTGGGGAGTGCGACTGACCGGACCACAGATACATTAGTATCTCCAGTAAACGAAAGAGAAGCGAGGTGATGATGCTCAGGTCTGGCATCGTCCCCTTCTTTGCAGCATCTTCAAAGGAATCCAGGTCAAGCAGTGAGATGTCTGGTGTGTCTGGAAATGACTACCAGATGCCAGTGATCGGGTTTCAGGGTGAAGGCAGAGGGAGGAGTAGGGTTGTTTTCACAAACTCATCCCAGCTACAAAGTAAAGTCTATGGGAAGAAGAGGCCAGTTCTTCCGATTTGTCCCCATTTCTTCTTAACGTGTTTCTCCCCCTCCGCTCCTCTAATCCCCTCTCTGTCGTTCCCTCCCTTGTGTTTCCATTACCCTCCTCTCCTTTTCTGTTCATCCCTCTCTGTCCATCTCACTCTTGTCATCCCGGTTTTCACTTTCTCTACCAGTTACAATTTCTGTGCCTGTCATTTAACCCCCCTGTCCCTCCACCACTGTGGCCCCAGTGCAATCACAATCTAGGGTCTGCTCACTGCTGTGTGACATCATGCACCAAAAGGAGAGGCTGCACCGCACATGTTGTTTTCAAATAGCACCCAGCAACACCTGTGACGTGACATATGTTCTGCATTACAGGTGAGGAGAAAACACATGACCTGATACTGCACAGACTCTGTTATAGATATAGTTGAAATTATATGGTTCAAAGGGAACTTGAAAAATACAATTCAAGGTAAAATTAGACCCACATGGGAGCCACACTTCCCTTCTGCTGACAGATAACTGACCAGGTTAAGAGTAAGCTCATAACTCAATCATTAGCAGTTCTTTGATCCTGTTTTGTTCTCTTTGTAAAAAAATCTCTCCTGAGCTCCATTACTTTATTTTCACTGACTCTCCTCCTTTAATGTTGTCTCACCTGGGTGTAATGGGTGCACATGGGTCCTGAGCAGCGGTCTGGACACCAGGGGTTGCACTCATGAGAGTAGGGATAGGTGTAGTCTTTCACCTCATCATACCAGGCCTGGACATGGTAGGAAGGGGAGCGGTATCTGTAAGGCGCATGCCCACACACACGCACACACACACACACACACACATACACAGAGACAAACAGTAGACTCAGTCTCAGGCCGACCAGGTACCAGGGGCAAAAGGGAAATAGGGAGGGAGCTGCCAGGTGCTTTGGCTGGACTTGAGACACACTGCACGAGCCTCCCTGCTCCTCCCCTTCCCTCAGGCCTCAAATGATGAGTCTGGTTTTGACCTGGCACACAAAACGGCAGCCTGTTCCCCTCCATAACAGGGGAAATCAAATCAGGCTGAAAAAAAAACACACACACAGCAAACCTAAACATGGCTCCGCAGCCTGACAAATCAATTCTAGCCCTTATTGTAAACATCTCTTTTTACGGTATTGAAAAGTGCTGAGCTTCTAAATGGGCAGTCGAGGGGAGAGTAGGAAAAAAAGGAATCCATGTCGGGGCTGCTGGCATAGGAAAAGAGAGGGAGAGAGGGAGGGAGGGAGGGAGGGAGGGATGGGGCTGTGAGAATGAGGGCAGATTCCTGGAAGGGCACCTGCTGAGGTAGGCACACGCCGTCATACACAGAGTCCTACTGTCAGACAGCGGTGTCCAGTATCTACTCCAATACACACACACACACACACACACATACACTTATTCACACATAGACCAACCTTGACAGACTTGCACAGACTAGAACTCCCCACTGCATGCACCTCACAGATAGAACAGCTGACCAACGGTGTGTTAGTGCACCTCACCTGCCCCAGTGCACGGCCAGGTTCTGCCCAATAGACATGAGCAGGTCCTGAGGTCCGTGGTCCCACTGACACTGCTCCCCCCAGTGAGTGGCAGACCGTTCCAACTCATCGTCCCATGCCTGGACACATAACAAAACAACACAACGTCTCACACACATCATCCAGGATATCAAAAGGAATTCACTTATAAGGTAAAAACAGATATTGGATATGCTTCACATTTCAGTATTCACCTGCCTGTTGGTTTGAGATTATGCACGGCCTTATGCAGCTGTATAATCCACAACTTGTTCTGACTCAGTAGCTACCTAACCGCAACCTGTTCAAGGCCTCCGCTCCTGCGCTGCCTTCCCAAGGAGTTGAAACTGAGCTGGATACAAGTACAACATTAACTTTAGACGGGGGGACATTTGAGTGGAGCAGCTGGCGCCTGGCCCTGGTCCACTACAAATCTCCAGCAATCACAGCTGAATTATCCACATTTCCTGAGTGGGTTTCTTTACAGTTGTGGAGAGGAGGGTGGAAAGAGGAGATGACACCTGACTCTCACCACGTAGGGATGAGAAGGAGGGGGGGAGGGGGCGCTACGGAGGGAGGATTCAGTACAGCATGGCCCCTCACAGGACATCACCTCAGTAAATTTCCAGCCCTTTGGTGGTCGCTAAAGCATGCACACATACACTCGCACAGACACCAGCGCAACCCCAAGCACACACACACAGCTTGTTCCCTGAGATTTATAGGCAGAGTAAAACTTCAGACACTTTCCTCCCCAGTTCTTCCACCACTGCCCCTCTCAACTTTTTGGACCCAGTGCTTTTCAGCATCCCTCTCTGTGTCTCAAAGATAATCCCCTTTCCTACTTCACCCATTAATGTGCCACGTAGTCCTATAATTTTCCTTGTCTGGTCTTATTCCTCCTGTCCTCCTTTGACCCAGCCCTCCTCTCCTCCCTCCCTTGCTCTCTTCTCCAGCGCTGCGCTGCTTGCAGGTAGGATCGAGTCAGCGTTATTATCCTCCCTTGTAAAAGAGCAAGCAGCACAGCAGGCTGGCAATAGCTCGCCATCATGAGATCATGTTTCCAGCAGAGAGAAATGTTGTTTTATTAAAGCAGCACCCCTCATTTAGGTAGAATATCAAACATCGAACCCTCATTTTGGGTTCAATGTTGCTGACACATTAAAATAAATTCAGACCTTCAGTGAGGTGTAGCAAAAGACTGATGCTAATATGTCCTAATTATATTTATTGTACATATTTTACTATTTTTGTATTTTCTACTGTATTGCATGTTTATTGTGTAACCCCTGCTGCAATTTCTTGGTCAGGTCTCCCTTGGAAAAGAGATTTTGAATCTCAATGGGACTTCCTGGTAAAATAAAGGCTAAATAAATAAATAAAATAAGGTAACAGGGGTAGAGGGGCATGTCTCACCATGTACTCCATGTTGGAGGCAGTGGGGTAGACTCCTCCCCTCAGCTTGTTGTGCAGCTGGAGGATCTCCTCGCGGTCCGACCAACGGATGGCACGTCGGGTCCTACTGCCTGTTGTGTTGCTGTTGCTGTTGCTGTTGCTGGTGCTGTTCTGGTCCGCTTCCTCCTGGTAGCGGCTCAGCAGCTGCCTGAGCTCTTTGGAGTCAGGCAGCAAGAGAGCCGCCGAGTCTCTGGCACACAACAGCAGGAGAGACAGGGAGAGGGAGAGGGAGAGGGAGAGGACAGGGAGCCAGGCCATGGCAGCAGAGGTCATCTTGACACTTTGGCTGTCTGGATGTCGGGACGGGACTTTCAGACTGCAGTACACAGTAGTTTCGTGTGAATGCTGCTGCTGCTGCTCAGTGCCCCAGACACAACCTGCAGGGAGGAAACATTCTGTGAGTTTTCCCTCACTGTGTGAGCCAACAAGGCAGAGCACAGATTTTAACACATGGCCAAACAGATCACTAAGCTAACGTCGGAAGTACTTGCTCAAACATCATACTCAATTTAGTGCACACACACATGCACAAGCATGCATAGACATGTGCAATTTCATACACACTTTGTACAAAGCATGGGACAGCAATAATTTCCATCAATGGCTGTCACCTGCCTCTCTCATTTGTATTTCCAGAGTGAGAATCATAACAAATACAGTCTCTGCACTGACACAGCATAGAACCTCACTGAATTAAATCTAACAACACATTATTATCATGACATGCATAGCAAGACTGTGCAACTTTTAATGAGCCATTCTCTAATTTTGAACTCAAATGAGATTAGCTTCACAGCTCTTCCAATTAACACCAAATAACACAATGGTGGCACGATTAACCCACCAGTTTTATCCCATATCCGAAAGATAAACTCTGTCTCAAAGGATTTGAACAATCAGGCAAAGGCTCAGTTTATTCACCCCTCTGTATCTGGTTATCATCATTTTAGTCAAAGCCTTTTAAAGAGCCTTGCTGCACAGTAATAATATAGCTATTACCATGGGACCATAATGCTCCCAAAGAATAACTAATTAAAATCTGCCATAGACAACTGAACTCCATTATTAATGCCTAGTTACTGGCTCACAAAGAAAAACTCTATATTGTATTAATGAAATGCAAATTCTGTCTGTATTCAGGCCTTTTGAGGCATATGACCAGCTGGTAAAATATAGCATTGACTTTGCTTAGGACTTGTTGCAGCATAGCTAAGATACTGAGAAATACTGTCCAGCTCTTCCTGACAACACCTTCATCATCATCTATAAAGACTCTCTCTGATTATTTCCTGACAAAGCTGGGCAGCAGGGGGGGTAGTGAGGAGGATCTGGGTTCAAGCCCTTGTGTCGGCAAGCGCTCACCCTGCTGAACTGTCTTTGAGCAAGACACTGCATTCCTAACACATCCAGGCGCACTGGGCCTATTCTGACCTCTGACCTCTCTTTGGAGGGGGCAAGCAAAAAGAGGATTCCCTTACAGAACAGAGATCAATCAAATATCACATTATTAATAAAATCATCAACAACAAAATTACAAAGTTAAGAACATAGCATCGATTAGTGCTGAAACGATTAGTCGATCGACAGACAATTAATCGATTAAAATTTTGATAATTGATTATGGGTTTTAGTCATTTATCAAGTAAAAATACCAAACATTTGCTGGTTACAGCTTCACAAATGCTAAGATTTGCTTGTTTTTCTCTGTTTCATACCATTAAAAATGAATACCTTGGGGGTTTTTTGGCTCCTGGTCAGACTAAGTAAGTAATTTTAAGACATCACTCTGGGCTCTGGTAATTTGTGATGGGCATTTGTCATTTTTCTGATTTGACATGTTATAGTTTAAATGATTAATAAATTAATTGAAAATATAATCAATAGATTAGTATCGACAGAGAGAAGAGAGAGGAAGGCAGAGAAGAGAAGCAGCCGGTCAATGAGATCAGAGAAGAAAGAATAAACCAAGTCCTAGCACTGGTTGCTCTCCTTGAATCCCTTCACCTCTCTCCCTCTGGCTGAGAAGGCGGCTTGAGGTCTGGCTCCGGCTCTGTGTCAACACGCTGTGCCAGCTCTGGGCACAGGGAGCCAGCCGGCAGCTGAGGCACCACACCCTGCTCCCTGTGCCCCTTTTCACACTCAACCTCTACCGCTTTTTTCTGTCTGGGCCCTTCTCATTGCTCTCATGAATTTTATACCAGAGTGGCAGACGGAGCAGAAGACACGGACACACACACATAATGCACGTGCACATGTTGCCCTGCCCATGAGAACAGAGTCCTTCTTGCCACAGCTGGACTCCCATCTAGATCTGATGGCTGAAGAGAGACTGACCTCCAGTAGTCCCAAAGACACCACAAGGTGGCATGTAAACACAACTCCTGTCACACAATATATTCTGACTTTAACATACATAATGTTTACATGCCAATGAGCACTTTAAGAAATTGGCATTAAGCCAAGGATCCTGATCTGAAAGGATTTTGCCCCAAGCACCTTCAGGCATGTAGATTTTTTAATTTTATTTGAAATATGGCTTATTGCACATACAGTTTATTTAGAATCTAGCAGGTACATTTTGAAATACTTACCTGCTTTGCTGGCTAGCTTATTAGGTGTATATTTTCCATTATGGTAACACTGGACTCCCATTGATATTTTCCCCACTGAGGCATGATTGCAGACTCACAATGAATGGCAGTGTCTTGCCAACAGCTTCTTTTACTATGGCATGGTTTGTAATCCACTATTTAAGTATCTAAATTGTTCTTCTCATAAAAGAGGAGGGGAAGTTGACTTGCTTGTAAATGAAAGATGGCAGGTTTAGCCTCATTCACACATAACACTCTCTCTCTCTCTCTCTCTCTCTCTCTCTCTCTCTCTCTCTCTCTCTCTCTCTCTCTCTCTCCCTCTCTCTCTCTCTCTGAGGGTGTGTGGAGGCCAACAATGCAATGTTAGCAACACCAACCAAGAGCACAGCTTATCGCATCACCATCTTATCATTTTTGCTGCAGTTTCATGAGAGAAATACTCAAAAACCCCATTCAGCACAGCACAACAGAATACTATATCACATTCAAAACTGTGTTATGTGTGTTATCTTTCTTACCTCTATCTCAGCCCTGCAAGTATCCAGTTGCTTGGGTATTTCGGCGCACCAAGTGTCCTCCTCTGGTCCGCTGGTAAAGGTATATTCCCTTGTGTGAGGATCTGGCTGCTGCTGCTGAGCTGTTCTGCCTGTTGGCGGTGTTCCTGAAGGGCAAAGGAACTCTGTAACTTCTGAGCGCCTTGGAGAGCCTTATATAGCGAAGGAGACCCCCTCAGGAAGAGAGAGAGAAAAAAAAATAAAACTTACTCAGTCTCCTCTCACTCCCCCACTCGCCAGCCTCCCTAAAGTAGGCTATGTTCTTGGCAAACAGCAGGCAGCTCTCTGACGAGTAATGTCGGCAGGAAAACACAAATAACGTAAATCACCGGGCTGTGTCATACGAGTCAGCAGCGCGCGCGGTGATTTCTGCTCTGAATCACGTTTGGGTGACTTTTATTAGGCTACTCTGACGTGTATCTAAAGAGCCAGATAGGACACACTTACAGTAAATACAGTAACAATCGTGTAAGTGGGGCAGTAGTGAACCCCTCAACCGGAGGACCGGGTTCAAGCCCCCCCGCATCGACGAGCATCCGCCCTGCTGAAGTGTCCTTGAGCAACACACTGAAGCCCCAGCAGCTCCTGGAGCGATGCTACTTTCCCTACAGGGATCAATAAAGAACCACGATTGCTATTAAAGTTGACTACGTTTTTTATTGATCCCTTAGGCTGCAATAAAACACACTGAATGATGGGAATAATCTGCAGTTTAATTCAGTAAAAGAAACATGACAGCAATAGATTTTAAAGGACTGAAAATTGATTGTATGTTTTATTAGAACTGTCTACATTTGATATAATGGCTTTTGCATCTACAGTATAGTCTACCTGGGATCACTTGCATGGGTTATTCCAGGGGGTCTAGAGGAAAATTTGAATAGTTTAAGTTCATGGTGATTTCATTCATTAGTATTCATTAGATATTAATTCATTAGATTCATTAGATAGTCCAATAAGAGAATGTATAATAATGACTATTCTGACCAGATTCACTCTTCCCACTGTTATCACCCCACTGACACTATAGACAAAGGGGTATCAAACACCATAACCTGCACACTCTCGGCCCTCTATGGAACCTGGTTTACACCCCTTGAATACACAAACAATAAAAATCTTAGATGGGTGTCCCTGGGAAAAACTATGATCAAATGGGGGTCTGCAGTCTAAAACGGCTCTATTTTGGGGTCCGGACGTGAAAAAGTTTGAGAACCCCTGCTGTAGATAAATGGGGAATCCATAAATATGTTTTTGATGGCTAGACTACCATCCAAATGGGAATCAAAGGTGGAATTCTACAGGTGCACACAGGTCCGCATCAAACCGGCTGTGCTGACATGCCATCATCCTCACTGTGATTCTGCCAAACAGCACTAATGCTGTATCATAAATAATGTTGCCCAACCAAGTGGCACCTGGGGTGCAATATTCTACTGTACATACCAAACTAAAACAGACCTAATCATATCAGATCCTGTGGAATAAGATAGAGGTGTGGCTGTAAGGATCCAGTCTTGGGTCATGATAAGACAATGTAAACATACAGTAAGAATAAAAGAAGCAACAAGTTTGCTTGTGCCAGCCAGATAAAGTGAACAGGCCTGCATTTGGATCTGCATCACATGAAAGGCCCATCAATGAACACGGTATAAATATAGGGTATACACCAGAGGTTATGACAGGTGTTACAGCGGATAAGGATGAGGCCGGCCTGCTAGACCGGGAAGAGAGCTGGCACAAGGAAACCAAGGATCCTCATGTGCTGAAAATAGGCTTCATCATGTTGTCACTGGCATGTCTCCTAACTTAACTTGCAGAAGGCTAGCTGTCTTGTGACCCAAATAGTTTACATTTCTATCTGTCATGAGCTTCATATCTCTCTGAAACATCACACATATTTACAAAAACACATCCACTCAAAAGGAATCCCAACAACTGAACCCTTACACATAGAAAGTTTTTTTTTTCTCGTGGACTTTGCCAGTGTATGATCCGCAGTCAGTCAAAATACATGTTTAACAGGAAGTCTGCCCAGAGTTACACCCATCTGCTTTCTTTCTTGAATTTCCTTCAGAGATGTAACTACGGTCTACTGACAGATGTTCATAGGAAAATAACAGTGTCTGCGAGGAAAGACCGACCCTATCTTTGAGACACAAGAAAATAGGTCTTTGATCCCTGTAATCCTTAGAGGAAAGCTAGGATGCTCAGCTCTGCCTTCGGTCAGTCTCTACATTGCTATGCAAAAAGCCTGGAAATAATATACTCTGGCCTTAGCCTTCTGAGACGACATGTGGTGGACAAACGTAACAATATATGAATATCAAGTACCGAACAAGAAGAAGGGCCATCCTTTGCCTTGAGAACAGCTTCAGTTCTCATACTGTCATACAACTCATGAATTGTGTGTAGTGGGATATTAGAGCATTCCTCAAGAAGAAAAGCCTCTATTTCTTTGTGGGATGAGGGAAATAGAAATCTACTTCTCACTCCAGAATTTCCCTTAAAGGTTAAATTATGTTTAGATCTGGTGTAAGGGGAGGCCATGGAAGGAATTTGAAGTGTTCATTAAACCACTCTTGAATGTGTTTAGCAGTGGGTATGGAGGCATTTTTATCTTGGACTGTATGAACATCATGAGTGAGCAGAGCCTGCACCATCGGGTGCTCCCGGTCCTGTAAAATAGCCCCATATTCCTTGCAGAATATGCAGAACAATCATTGAATCCTAATGATTTATGAGATGGCTGCCCTTACCATTACAGATCCACCGCCATGTTTAACAGTTGGCAGCAGATGTTGTGGGTTGAAGGCATCATTTGGCTTTCTCTGTGTAAACTCATCTGGATGTAGGAAAAAGGGTGAAAGATGACTCCTCAGAACATAATTTATTACTGTTTTGTGCTCCTTACACAAGGTTATGTCTTTGTTTAGTGGCCTTGGATACAAGTGGTTTCCGAACAGGAGCCCATACATAAACACCAGCTTTGTGATGCTTGTGACGTACAGTTTTTGTAGAGACTGTCACAGAGGTGTTGATTTAATTCTGTGGTCATTTTTGAGGCTGTAGTGTGATTTTTGTCAACTATACTGTTAAGTGTCCATCTATTACTGTTGCTGAGTGACCAGCGACCAGCATTCCTCTTTGCTCATGCATGCTCAAAATTGTTCCCCTTGTCACATTAAATAATTTAACAGTTTTTGTGACTGATGCACTATGTGGGCACCGACTTTTGGCCTCTTTGGAACTCTGTTTTTTTGCAACATGTTTGGAAAACTCATACACAGAAGTGGTGATTGACGGACCTTTTTAAGCCGTCGCTGCTATTTGGCTTTCATGACTCATCTGTGTAGCTGCCTCTGTAACTGATGTACTTCCCGCAAAGTTAAAAGCCCCTTTTCATGTGAGGTTTCTGTTATTTTGTCCAGCCCTTGTATGTACGTATGCTTCTATGTGTGTATATTCTGAGATCACAACACAACTGAGACTGTGTTTCCTAAGATGCCAGAATGGTGTGCTTAAGTGGATTTTCAGGGTTGCTTTTGACAAAATTCTTTGACAGGTAAACCACGGTCAAACCAACTATCTGCACTTCTTGGTCCTAAAGTAGTCCTTTCAACAGTGTGACAAAGGTTAAAAACAATCATTAAAGTCAACTGAAGATTTTCCAGTACATTCAGGCTGACTGTACTTGATGGCTATACATCATATGTCCAGAAGAGGGCGTTCTTCTCTGAAGCAGAATTCATCTACTCATCTCCACCAACCTTGCAGACATAATTCAGACCAGAACTGATGGAAATTTAAGACTCACAATTCTGCAATTAGTCTCTGTTGAAGGTTAAGACAAGAGAAGAAGCATTACACAACTTGACCATCCGTTTTCACTTTTTGTCATTATGTAAGGATGAGCAGGTGGGACCCTGGTGGTGCTCTTTTTGTAAAGTTCAAGTCCGAGGACACAACCATGACACAGGCTGAGTTTTACGTGTGCCCACCATCCAATACACATCCCCCCCTGCACACGCAGACACACACACACACACACTCCAGGGCTGTTCCCCATACAGCACTGTTTATTTGGACAGGGGCAATGGAGGTCCTTGAAACTCTGGTTGCCATAATGTTTACTTCCCTTAGTAACTGTGGAGTGCTGTTGAACCCCTAAACAAGAGGCACAAAATTGATGAAGCTCCTTGGGAGGAAATGAGAGGCAGAAGAAGAAAGAGGAGATGGAGTGAAAAGACCATATGGTGTACTCGGCCGATTATAAAACAAATCAACGGGTGGATTGTAATGGAACAGGGAATGCACACGTTCAACTCCTGTGAGTATTGAGAGTTTATGGAAGGACAGTTTAGTTGAGTGTTAGGCATACAAGCTGAGTGAGTAGGGAGAAGGTGGAGTATGGAGAGGCCAGTATAGCATGAAGGCTGCGAACATGTTTAATGTAAAAGTGGCACGAGGGAGCGCATGCCTGGCATTCCAGCTTCAAGGCCAGTTGTTTGGCCGAGATACTCTTGAGCCAACAATCGTGGCAGAAGTAACTGCCATTCAACATATATAACATGTTTTTAAGGGAGACCATGTGCCTTTCTCTCCGTTTTAGTGACTTGGTACCCTTGAACAGGTTACTACAGGGCGAAAACGGATGTCTCCTGCCTTCTAATGTACAAGTCATGAAAGTGGATAGGCTGAGCAATACACTTGGAAGAGGATGAATTGATAGGGGAGCAGATAACCGTACAAGTGCGACAAGGCACCATTGTTCTCCTGTCTGCTGCGTACATACATGTGTGATGACTTTGTGGCTCCAAAGCAGCACTCAATCTTGGGATGATCTTCCTTGTGAACAATTCTTTTGATCACTAGTGCTTTAATCACCTAAAACGGCACAATAACGGGCTTGTATAAAGGCAAGATAACATGTACAGTCATCCCCAATCTGTAGGAATTCTTTGTTCTATGCCTGGGTGAACACCACAATAATGTGTCCATTAGAAATTACTGGCTTGTGTTGAGAAATATGTCCTGCGTAGTTAGACCCAACCACTCAAGAGTCTTAAAAAGGCAAAAGCAACCATTACAGTCCATCATTCCTCAGAGTGGCTGAAAGAGATACTTCTGAGTATAGGTGGTCTATCAGTGGGTGTCCAGGGCTGTAATTTGCCCTCCATGCTGTGGGCCTATAAAAAGGTGATCTTTTAGTTGCGTCGTGACATTAACAAGGAAAATACTACACTTGATGATATGTTTAAGTTTGAGAGCAAAACCGCACTCTGCATCTCAGCGGATAGCCAAACTATAGTTTAGTAAGGAATACCAAAGGGGAGAAAAACCCTTACTTAGCAGATTTTTTCAATGATGGGCCTGCTTCCCATAAACTAAACAGAGGCAAGCTCGCCCACTGCCCCTAAAGACAGCCAGCTAGACCACAGGAGGGAGAGATACAACATACTGCAAATACTATTCATACTGTACATTGACAGGACAAGAGAGACAAATGAGCAATGTGGGGGAGAACAAGACTCTGCATATCAGTTTTTTGTTTTGGTTTATTGTGCACATTGTTCTGTAGGCCAGTCCAAGGTGTAGAGACTGCAGATGTTTTGAGGATTATAAGAAAGCCAAGTAGTCTTCTGACTACACTTCATTAGCAAACTGCTTTTTGCACAATCCTTTATTTGAACAATAAACAAAATAGAATGCTGGAGGCTTAAAATTAAAAGACAGTATAGATTTTGTTTTCAGGTCAATATCCCAACAAGTCCCAGCAGACAATAGTGTTAGGAGCACATACTGAAAAGAAAGACATTATTGAAGCATTTCACCAGCACATTTCCTGACCAGTCATAAGAAAAGACTGAGATAAAAATGTGCACAACAGAAAGCCAGACTGCTTAAGGTGTCCATGTCAAAAGTCCCAACTTCCAAACATTCTTCAAAGGGAAAGGAAAATATGCAAACCAACAATGTCACAATGAGTGTAGAAATGACTACAAAGCCAGTAGCACAATTGAACTAACATTTAAGTTATAAGGAGTATCAATCATCTAAACAGAACATCTCAGTTCCATGTATGGAATGAGTCGTGTGGACTGTGTGATGAGGCATGGCAACAAAACCTTGGATGTCAAGGGCAAAATAAAGTTTGGATATTAATTGCAGGAAAGGCAGCAGGGCCAATATGACGTTGTCCTTTGGTTTACCTGGGAAAGGTTTATAACTTTACAAGCCCACAAGAAAAAACTGTATTGAGAAAAATAGATCTGCACCAAATAAAGAATGTCATGTCAGATGGGAGGTAAAAACAATCCATGGAAAAAAAAATCAATTTGAGAAAATTAAATTTAGTTCTTATAGGACTGAACTTAATCCCTCTACCCTCTGTAAAAACATGTTAAAGTAAGCGATGGGTTAAATTAAGTTCTTCCACCTGTTTCTTAAATACATGCTGCTATTGAAATATGGGGGAAATTATTTCCCACTGCACCATGTCTGTGGTCAGAAGCAGAAAAGTGGACAACCACCTTCGAGAGGGCCCTATTCCCAGCTGTGTACCTCGTTTTAATTGATGGCCAAGTATGTGTGAGAAGGGGAAAGTCCGAAAAGAGCAACACAGTTTGGATGAGACGGCAGAGAATGATTTTCTTTGGAAAAGGATCCACTTTTAAGATGGAAAAAAAGACCAAGCATACAAGCCTAAGTCATGATGAACTACTCTTTTAGCCAATTACTTTCTGTAAAGTGTTAATACTGATAGATTCCAACACTGGTTGGAATGAAATGACTCTTTAGCAAGAACCAAACAATTATGAAACGGGAAAATGACAAAAAAGGAAATAAATATCAAGCAAAGAACTTGTTCAATTTTATTCATTGTTGTGCTTTAGCCTGGGTAATTTCTTTCAAACACCAATTCAAATGCAAGTATATTTCAGAAGGGAGAGAGCATGGGGACATCCAACAAATGATCAATGACAAAAAAAAAAACTAACATCTTTTAATAACTCAAACAAAAATCATCACAATCAATGAATGATGCAAAATCAATGTCTTGAACAAAAGCAAACACGATTTCCTTTTGTGCGCATATCGGGGGCCTTGTTTAGAGCTTAGCACAGGTGTCGTCCCACTTCCCCTCAACAGTCAGTTTCCCTCGTCTGGGAGGAACTTCTGAGCCACAAAAGAGTAAATACAGAGGTCAGGTACATTCCCCTAACACTTTACAGACATTAGACTTACAGTTGCCGCCCGATTAGGGTTAGACTCGTACACTGAGTGGAGAAACATCACATATTGAACCTAAGGCAGCCCCCGCTTTCTGCTGAGTTGGGGGTAAAGGGGTGATGTGGCTCAAAACTACATTGATAAGCCACCTATACACAGGTGGAACCTTTAGACCAGTACAGAAAAAAAAAGGACAAATGAAGAATGGGGTGAGAAGGAAATGTACAAAGTAAACAAGGGCAGGTTTTTGCAATGGAATCTGTCTTGATTGGTTGCCATCTCTCCAGTGCAAGAACTCAAAGCTTGAAAACCAGCACAGCCCTCCGGGACCCAAACAAGTTGTCAGTCACCTAGATTTATTTTTTTCCTTTTTTTTTTTTTTCATTTTAGTCTAAATATTTGCAAAAATATGCATTTGCATGTCCATGTCTTTTAATCATCAATCAGTTATACTTTGTGCACAGAAGCTTATTTTTGTTATCACTTAAATTCTAAAGCGCATTAATATTTTTAGATAGTCGTTCTAATTCTAAACCCAGATACCATACAAGGTTCTCTCAAACAAGGAGGCTGTTAAGTTCCAATACAATGTAGCACCTCCTGTCTTTTTTCCTCTTTTTTGATGGCTCAAGTATTACCTAGATTTAAAAGCATCACAAAAGTGAGGAAATGGAGGAGGAGGAGGAGGAGGTGGCGGCAGAGAAGAGAATCTCGCCTTGGGAGTAGAGACTCATGATAATGCTGTGTAGTTTGCTGGTGCTGGGCCTTTTCAATGCACGAGGGCAAATTCAAAACAGGCTTTTTCACTGCTGCAAATTCATTAGGCCAACAGTTCTCCTTACTAAAAGGCAAAACACTGATATTTCTATGCCATTTCCTTAAAAAAAGGTAATCAAAACAAGAGAGAAATTACCCCAGCAGTCCAACTGCAGCCTGATATGGTAGATAGTTCTTCCTGCGTGTGAATCCACTGTTCCCTATCTGAGCCAAGCTGTGGGCTCAGTCAGAGGTGAGTCTCAGGTCCCGACCTGTAACCCCACCCCCACCCCTGTCTATTCAACAGTCCTTCCTTGCAGCATTAAAAACAAAAACAAAAACAAAAAAAAACAAAAACAAAAAACAGCAGTGGTGCACAGAGAAGAGAAAGCAGTCACAGGGAATTCTTTGTGAACGCAGCTTGTTTCTGTTCTTCCAAAAAAAGATACAAGGAAAAAGGTGTTGGAAAAGCTGGTTCTCTGGAAAGCGGGGACGAGGGGGAGGGAGAGGAAAATCTTGCAAGAGAAGAAGTTGGGCAGTGTTCCTGTTCATTAGTTTGGTGTGTGTGTCTGTGTCACGTGTAAATGTATATCTGCGACTGTATTGTCAATGAGTGCATTTTGAGCATGTATGTCTTCGTGTCTGTGTATGAATGTGAATATATTCGTGTATGTTTGTGTGTACGTCGGTTTGTGTGTGTGTGAGTGTGGTGTCTACAGCAGGTCGACGCGGCGGTAGTACAGCAGGTAGGCGGTGCGCTCTGCAGTCTGCTTAACCACCTGGTACTGGTTGATGACCCTCACTGTCTGGTCGTCGATGCGCAGCCAGCCGTTTAGACCGATGTGGAAGACATCCGTGGTGTAATGACCGCCTGTCGCGCTGTTCCCATGGTGATAGACAACTGGGGGAGTGACAAAATAAAGATTAGGAGGTTGTTGTTTTTTTTACCTGACTCACCCATGACTTCAAAGTTGGCCATTCCTAATACACGTGTCAGCAGCTTTTTACTCCAGGTAGTACTCACAGTCTAGTGCCCCACAATGCTGTGCAACAGCTAAAACAATGTGAGGGATCATTCAAAAGTCTAAACTAATGGAATATGAGCCAGGGAGAGAAAGGCAATTTTGATGGGAGGGGCGCGATTGCTAAAAAATCTGATGGTTTTATTGGTTGGAAATGTATATTTACGCCTACAAGTGTAACATGAGGTCACCATGAAAGATACTGTTTTCCAGGAAATAAAAGTAATGGGAGTTCATTTCTTGGGGACTTTAAGGACACTTGATCAGGGCGGATGCTTGCTGTGACGGGGGCTTGGACCTGGGCCTTCTAGTTGAATCACACTGCTACTGACTATGCCAAGCTGCTGCCCCTCAGGTTGCACAGTTTATCAGTTTTGCTGATTTATTAAGGCCGATTAGCACCTAAACACTGGTAATTGGTGGATGCGAGTGCCGATTACACTCTATTGTGTTTAATAATGTTCCATTCTGCTGCTCACAGGAGCTGCCTCTCTTGAAATACTTGCTTTGTCTTCTCCACATGGAAGTTTTAACAAGGCAATTATAGTTGAATCCCTCATTCTGTGTGTAAATCTTAGTAGGGATGAGGGATAGAAGTGATATCCATTAGTAACTCTAGCGTTTCAATTATAGTCAATCATGATTAGTACTCATTTTGGCATATTTTGCTTTAGTTAGCACACATTCTTCAACTGCTGTCCTATGCGCTCGGTGATGCTCATCTGTAAATTGTATGTATTAAAAAAAAAAAAAAAAAAAGAGGAAAAACAGAGGCTGATTAATTATAATTGGCTTTTTTCCCCTCTGGAATTAAGTATTTCTTGGAAAGCTGACAAAAATAGTGGGGTATTCCAAAAAAGCTTTTCTCATATTTATTGTGTTCTCAAAGTACTTCCTGATGTCAAATGAAGAACTGCTTCAAACCAGATGTATTCAGTTTCAATACGGATTGGACAGCCGTTCTAAACTGCTCTTGGCAGCATCATTATTTGGGTGGGTGAAATATTCAGATCATGATGAATTAATATCTGTCACAGCGACAATATGTTGAAAATAAGAAGCACAAAAATACATACAATCAGTTGCAGCACACTTATTGCTGTGACTGATGCAGAAAATATTATCACACCTGCAAAGAGCCTGTAAGTTCTTTGGCCTTTCACGACTTTGCTCCGCACTCCAGAGGACAAGAGATCTGTAAGGAAATCAAAATTAGGCAAATCCACTGATGACACTAAAGAGTTGTAGGGTATCACTCACATTATAGTTAAATGTAGAATGTGGTGAAGCACAGTGTTAGCCTGTTTTTTTAAGATGAATAGGCTGGAGAAAATTCCTCATCCTCACTCATGAAATTTATCCCATACTGAGGCTAGAGTTGTTACGATGGGAAGTGGAGCCTTGTGTACATGGTTCCTAAATGAAATAGGGCTGCAACGATTAGCTGACGTCATTGACTACATTGAATTTAGAATAATAGTTGTTTTAACATGGCTGCCGCGAGCCCTGACCCCGAGTATACACAGGAGAATTACAAAAGACTCTGACCCAGAGTGTCCAAAGTATGGGAATACTGCCAACAAAAACCCAATAATGGGATGCTTTGTTCCCTGTGCAAAGCTGCAGCAGCCCATTACAAACAGAACAAAAATCCCAGTAGCATTATTTGAAGCACATGATGGCGCAGTTGCATGGCAAGTATTATCCAAGCTAGGTTAGCCCAGTAATCAGACAGCGAACTGGCTTGCTCTATTACTTTATTACTTGCTTTATTACTATCCAAATTGCTGATACAACATTGAAAATGGATGTCATGCATTTCCCAGTCTGCCCTAGAAATCAGCTTTGTCCATCGCATGAATGCTACAGTGCCTGTACACTGAAATGTATATAGCTTCTGACAGCCATAATGCAGTACCTTATATGGGCTAAGATCAGGCAATATGCTGAAATATAGTTTGGTTATAATGACGTATTCCACTATTAAAATTCATGCTGACAAACTGAAATGTTCAATTGCAAAAGTTATTTTATTGCAAGTCATTCAGATCCATTAATTTATCAATTCATCAGTCAACAAAATAACCAATTGCATCAAAAATCTTTAGTTGCAGCCCTAAAGTGAAACTGGATGGATAGAGGTGTCCCTTTATATGTTACAGGCCTATTATCAACTTGGTGAAGGAAATTTAAAAAACTAGTGACGTTTAGGTGCAGAGGGAGGTAGACGTCAAGGATGACAAGAGTTCTCTCTCCATTTGTCTGTATGCTGCTGGTTACACACTTGTGGAGCAGGAGAGTGGAGTAGGACTTATGAAGTGTGAGGCAAGATGGAGAGCTAGCAAGTTACCATTAGAACAGAGATCGGAAATCACCTCTCTACTGTGGTGTTGTGACTGAAATACCACCTTTCTAAATGTAAACACTGTTCATAAACTTGATGTCAGAAGAGTGAGTTATAACAATGAAATGTGTGCACCAAGAGTAAGTAGGACAACTTAAAAGGACTGGTGTGTTTAGCAAGGTGGGGGTCCATACCTTTGCTGATTTCCAGGTCCACGGGGTAATCGATGTTCTTGATCAGTTTCTGGCAGCCTCCAGTCTTTTCAAAAACAAACCTCTTGAGATGGAGCACCAGCACAGGAGGCAGCTCTTCCAGAGTCACCCTCCGACTGATCTCGATCTAGAGGGGAGAAAAGGAGGACAAGAGAGACAGAAAGAGGTGCAGAGAGAGAACACACTGTAATAGAATAAAGACATAAATTTCCCGCTGTGGGACAATAAAGACCTGAATCTGAACATTGCGCTGGAAATACTTAGAAGAAATCAAAAGGACAACAAAAGTTCATTTCTAACCCTACACTAAAGCCCCATGAAAACGAAACTAAACAGCAGAGAGAACAGAACAAGAACAGAACAGGATGAGAGCACACCATTTATCAGAAATGCAAGAGCATGTTGAGAGCTTTGATCAATATCATGAATCACTTTGTGGGCTTTTAAAAGTGCCAGAGACCCAAACTTTACTCTCTCTGAAACAACAAAAAGTAACAACTGTAGACAAGAAAGATAGGTCCATTAGTAAAACGATGGCCAATGTACAGATGTAGAGCAGCTGTAACGCTTAACTAAAATGCAGCTTGAAAGTTCACTTTAGTCATACCTCCTGCTTGGTTTTAGAAGTGTAGCCCTGGACTGATTCCCGTGCCACCAAGGTTTCCAGAGCCTCCTGGACAGTGCGGATCTTCTCGGATTGGATGTCCAGCTGCAGGGTGAAGAAGGGCTGCAGGGTGGCCGACTCCTTAGAGTTTTGTTGGTACACCACCGATCTGACAAGGAAACAAAACACACAAAACACAAAGTTAGATATCCTGAAGAAATACTGGTTAGACATAAAGGACCATACCTTGTGATTCTCTATGATCTCACACTCAAGGAAGATTCATGGTGTTTACCGTTCATGTTGACCCTTAAAGGGGAACAGGATTCAGAATACACCCAGTGTGCAAAATATTAGGACTCACTTTATTATTGAGTTGTACCCCTTACTCACCCCTTCAAACCTTGGCCTAAGTGTTTCAATGTTTACAAAGTTTCTTTAATCTGTCTTTTCCTCATCAGCTGCATTTGCCTTTGCCATGTCTGAAGTAAATTTAAGGTGAGAGTTCGGACAACCTGGGTCAGATTGTGTTGGTGGGAGAAAACCTGATGATGTGATAACAACACGCAAGAAAGTACTGCAATGAAGGAAATGGCAGCAAATGGTAAAGGAAACATTGATCTTGCGACTGAGGTAACATTAACAAAAATCAAAGGAATAACTTTAGTTAATAGAGGCTCACTAGTATAGTAGCACTGTCAAGTAGTTAGTTACATCCAAAGAGAACTAATGCTTAATTTGAACAGTAATGGTGTTCACACAGCCGCACAGGGTGCCTGCAGCAGGACTGACTAACTGAGACAGCTGTGTAAGTAATCTATGTCCGGTAGCCTGCTTTGTTTTAGCATCTCTAAATCAATTTCTGATTCAGTGCATGCGCGTATTGGCCTGTTGATTGATAAAATACAACCTAATGCATTATGCAATAACAGAGCCCTATAGAGGTCAGTGTTGTCAGATAGGACAGCCATCGATCACTAACGTAAAACTTCCAATTACTAAAACATTTCTTCTTGACCATTGCCTAGCTTGCTGCCCAATTAAAGATATTCATCCTGCCATTGGCTAGTGTCTATCTGGGGGTTGTGTGAGAGTTTTTTGTTATTCATTTCTGTCAGAGCACACCAACTCTGCTTTGGTCGTTTGTGACAGACCTTTTGGTTTAAGAATTAACTTTTTGATTTGAAGATGGTATTAAACTCTTTGGCACTGACTAATGGCAAACCAAAGATGACCATTTTGCACCCTGGGGGGTTTTCTGAAGTTATGATACATTTTCTTGTACAGAACTCAAATGGTATAAAATAAAGCTCAACTGAATCTGAAAACTGAAACATTCTGTGGATCTACAATATCAAACTCTACCATTCCCCATCTATGAAGTAACTGATGGCATCCCCCTTTAAATTATACTCAGTGTGTGAATATAATTGATCCTTTAGTCCTTCAAGATTTAAGCAAAGGTTGACACTGGAATCACAAGTTGACAAGGCCTTTATTAATTATTCCAAGCATATCCTGATTGCAACATTTGATCCAGAAGGTTTGAAAGGAAAAAAATACCCAACATGCTGGCTGCTCCTGAGAGTGGAATGGTCACACTAAATGACTTCAAATTGGGGAAAATCATTTCTAAATTGTTGCAGTGATTCCCCAAGTCAAACCAATTACTCTGACTAGTGGCTGAAAACGTCCATGGACTATAGCCAAGCTCAGTGGGTGTACACTACACCACACTCTGTAAACGTACACCCCTGTACTCCATTGCCCTCTGGTTGCAACCGTTTCTAAGAAAATAATCCTCTGAGGTTCTGTGCAACCAGGACAGACCAGGAGCATGCCAGACCAGAACCTCATAGAGTACCGGTATGTTATTTAGGCAAGCTACACCCTCACAGGTTCTTAACTTTCAAACTTGTTTTGTGATTCTTTATTTGTGAATGTGTGCCCCCACGTCTTGCTGTCGAGGCTTCTGACCACAAGCGGCCCACAATGGCTGTTATTCTGAAGAGCTGCGGTGCTGGTTGGAGGCAGGCTAGAGGCGGCTGGTAGGCCCGTTTGTGATGGCACCATGAACAGAGGTTGAAAGCTTGGATGGAGAAGCTGTGCAGGCAGCCCAGGGGGCGCAGATTAAGACGACGCAACTGTCTTCCAGCTCTCGTGTATTACCGGTCAATGAAGCCACAGCCGATGAAAATAATTAAATACTCAGTGGCTGACTATCACTTTGGTTTTGGAGAAACAGGTCAGGTGTCAACAAGCCATGAGGATTTCTTCATATACTTGGGAGACATCAAACTAACTCGGCTTTTACTCTGAGAAACTCCTCACAATTACTGGTACTACGATCTGTCAGCTTACCTGATGTGCCCACCAAATATATCAGTGATAGGTGTGCGGACAAAGTCAGCTTGGCGAGTGATGGAGGTCTTGTTTCGGGGGCCAACTTGCTCCCACTCATCCTCGCTACCTTCTTCCTCCTTATCAGCAGCATCTTCCTCCACACCTGGCTGGGCCTCTGGGCCATTGGGTGTGGGAGCTTCTGTTTGATAAGCACAGGAGAAAATCACTTCAGAGGTCCAAACCAAAAGTACTACAAATTAGTAGACTAGAAAAAACTAGTTGTAAATTGACATGTGCGTTTGTATTAAAGCAACAATTCACCCCCAAATGAAAATTATGTCATTATCTACTCAGCGCCACATGCAATTTTGTAGATCAAACACACAGCGAGTTAACGACTGCTGTTCTGTCTCAGCTGTTTCCCAAACAACTGTTGAATGAACCTGGTTGTTTACAGTTCTAAAAAGGGCATAAAATGACTATAACATTTCTAAACAACTAGGCCAAAAGAGAGCTTACTGTGCTAGCACACGCTGCCCTCTACTACCTCTATTGGTTGGCCAGTTGTAAACAGAATCAGCCCATTTCCTTGTTTTGGTTGACATACCACACAAGAAGTTACCGTTTCTTCAACCTAGAATAATGCTACTTAATAGGGTAAATATAGCTTTTTTGCGCAGTGCAATCATTTGGCTACAAAACACCAGGGAATTTGCTGCACGAGTTGTTTAGATAAACGTGAAGGTTTAAACAACCAGACCCTGTTCACTTTAATTGTTTGGGAAAAGGCTGAGCTAGATCTGCTGTCACCAACTCACTTTGCACTTGATGGTCATAGGACATTAAATGAGGTTTCAACTGACATGGGAGTGAGTAGATAATGACAGAATTTTTCATTTTGGGGCGAACTGTTCCTTAAATCAAACACAAGGAAAACCAATGGTGTAGAGGAATGTGAATTCAGTTATATATTCATAATTATATTATCTGCTATGTGATATGACATATCGCACTGTTGGAAGTGGTGGAAATCAAAATGCTTACTCTCTTCCTGAGGCGAGATTATTTTTTTCAAAGCCAGCATCTCCTCATGCAATCCGTTGAGGGTGAAGCCAAGGTACTCCTCCGCATCCTCTTGTCGACCCTGAGAGCAGAGCACAGGGTCATCAGCACCAATTAAAACGTACCGCCATGCTCTCAAACACAACACTATTGACTCAGCATGTGCCTGCACACACACGCACATGCATACTCAGTCACACACCTGAGTAAGCATAGACAGGGAAGCATATTTCACAGGTGAGACAAGACGAGTTTAGACCTCATGAGAAACAGGGGGTTTAATTAATTTCAACCATAAAAATTAGAATCAGGATTGACTCAGCAGGTGCCGTGCATGGACTCCCTTCAGGTGTCTTGTCAAATTCTGTTCCAGACTATGCAAAATGTGGGATTTTGAAAAACATGTGAAGAACATTCCCTTCATTGACTGTCCGTTCCAGAACACCTATTCAAAGAGTGTGATGATAAGAAAAGCCTGTGCAACACGCCATTACTCAGCAGTTTGCAGAGATTCCTGAGGCAGCACAGCCTACCTTCTCAGAGAGACTTGACTTGATTAGAGTGAGGAGCCTATAAATGTAAGTCGGTTCAAAAGGTACACCGGGCCGAATGTCTTTCATGATCTTGTCACCAGCAGCTGTGGACACAGAAGACGAACCACATTAGTGACACTGACCAAAAATGCAACCAAAGTACTTTGGGGATGCGGTCTAACATCTTACCTTGCTGTTTGGCTTTAGATGGCACAGGCATGTTGTTGAACTCATTCACAAGCCGTACACTGTTAAGGACAGACAGAAAGGGTGATGTCACTGGGCAAAACACATTTTGAATAAATTGCATTTGGCACTGCATCTTGATATATTGTTTGATATCAACTTGCACAAACATTACTTACAAGTTGTCTATCATGGGTGTGGAGGTACATGGCCTCTGCATTTCATTATGCAGAGGAATGGACTTCATCAGGTGATACATGGGGGGGCACGCAATCAGGGCCTGCAGGGTCTGAGTGCTCAGAGTCAGGGAGGAAAATATTCATGTAGGAACAGCAGATCTACTATAATATTAAGCATAGCATAATGCCATCTTTGAATTTAACCATTTAAACTGTGGATCAACTTAAGGGAACGCTTAAGTTGCCAAGGTTGAAGGGTTAAGTAAAACAACTATCTGTATTCTAGTTCAATGCCATGCTTAATCTGATTCCAGTGCTTAAGTGACTAATATATTGAAACCCTTGTAATTTTGCTATCACAGTAGCCTTCCATCACTATTATAATGAGGATGTCTTTAGGAGATACCTTGACATTTTGAATTTTAGTTGGTTATTTTTCCTCTTAATGGACACAGGAAAAGGTTTCCATAAAATAGCGAGGCAACATGACTCATTGATACCATGCCTGCAGCTAGCCATGTCTTTTGGATTGAAAGAAGAATACCATTTTCCTGGCTTTCCAGGAATTATCCAGGCACCCGCCCCATCTCACTCCTTTGGCGAGTGTGTGGCAAAGAAAAGCAATCAACTAAAATTCGCAATGACAGTATTTCTTTAAGGCCCCTATCAGCTTACATGGGACTTGATACCATTTACCAATACACAGAATTTGATTCAACTATCCCTTGTGCTGTTTGGGGAAGCACCAATGTAAAAAACGAGTTATGCTACCTACATTATAACACCTAAACATGTAAACGTATAAACACAGTTTTGAAGGGTTAAAAATAAGCCATTGCAGACAAATAATTCAAAAACAAGAAGCTGAATAAAAGGATACAGCGTTGATATAGCACCAGTTTCCCTTGTTGATCAGTCCTCTTGGTTGCAAAGACACTGGTTTATGTATCAACTTCACATTCTCAATAAGTTCTGGGGATTCAAACAAATAGACAATCTTCTTTAACAGGTATCCCCATATAACTGCAACATACATTGGACACCTGAGGCAAGGGTATCATTTGTGAGTACATATACTTTCAGTCATCAACTCTATGTGGATGGTGAAAGTAGTACACTATTCCTGGATCACATGAAAATTGCATTTCATTTTAACAACAAAAATGTCCCTTCTTCCACTCCTGCCTCAAATGACAACGGCACAAGAGACTGGCTGAATCGAAGCAAGGATATGTTGTACCACGCCTAGGAAGGGAGGCTGTCACTTAAAACACAGCTCCCATGGTAACGTGGACATAAATTAACACAAGTGATGAAATAAAAATCAGCTTAACAAAAAGCATAACAGTGGTTTTCAAAAGATAATGTCATTGAATCTGCCGAAGTACGTAGGGCAGCTACAGCTGGGATTTTTGCAAGCCAAGACTAATCACTATGCATCTACATCAGCCAATACAAATCATCAGTAGGTATGTTTGGTGAAGCTATAGTGCAGAAATGGCTCAACTGGCTCACATAACTGCTTTGTGATTAAAGGATATTGTCACTTTGGAACTGGGTCTTTATTTTCCTAGTTTTTGCCACCATGACAATTGTGTTCAAAAGTTTGTCACTTACTTCACTGTAGAACTTTCCGTTCATCATTGTGCAGAGTAATTATTTAATTTAAGTTCCAGCAGTCCTGTTGGAGCTTACTTTGGCCCTTGAGTGTGGATTGGAGAGCAGTGGACCAACGTAAAGCTCAACAATGAAGTGAGTGATAAAAATTTTAACACAATCAAACGTCATGAAGGCAAAAAGTAAGAAAATAAGACCTAGATTGAAAATAACCGTTGTCATTTAAATAGATGAGATCTGGCACTGAGGTGGTAGAATTCCACATTCATCTCGTAGCATTTAGAATGAATTTACATATAAATGATTTCCATTTTTGCTTTGCAAAACCCCAATGAACTATCAGAATAGGCCAATCACTGGCAGACTGATCACTGAGCCATTTAGTGATCAGATATTGTGAATATCAGATATTTATCAATGGCTAATCAAGCTTTGGATCCCATGTTAGGCAGCTAACAAATGACCACATGGCTTTCTGTCTAACAAGTGTGCTAAAAAGTAAAATACGCTGTCAGGTGAAAACCTCATATCTCTAAATGTAAAGTTTCAGGAACTAAGAAAAAAAGTTGTTTTTAACTTGCTGACAATGCATATTGACTTTATCCAATGGGTTTTGAAAGGGTTTCATCAGCCCAAGAGGTCAGAATTTTCTCAGCCCACAGAGGATTATGTGATCCTTCAATTGAATTCAAAACATGAATATCACCAAAACTGGAGTTACAAGGTTTTCACATGACAAAGCGATATGTGAAGAGACTGTGTGCTGCAAGTACATATTTTAGAGTATAAGTAGCATCCTGTTAAACTTTTGTGCAAAGCACTCTGGTGAGAAAACATGCAACTGTCTAACAATTAGTATATGTGCAGAGACATGGGACTCCCTTTAAACTGTTCATAACTATGCACAATAATCAGGTTTATCTGAACAGACAAAAGTCAAATACTGCACACTGCTGTTAGGAGAGATGGAAAGTCCCAGTTGCTAGAGGCAAGACAACTTGAATGGCACAGCCACGATTTAAAGGATGTTTTATCAGAGCAAATTAAGACCACTAATTTATATGTTGTTTGTCGCTTGTGTCTGTGTGGAACACTTCAAATAAATTTAAATTAAATTCTTCTCTAATCACACCAAATTGTGCTTGCCAGTGTGTCCACTTCAACTGGTATTTCACAACATGAGGCCTAACTACAACATCTAAAGACTGGTAGTGTGGAAAGTGCAAGCTCAACAGGATAAGAGTAATTGTTAAGTTGTTTTAATACTCAACACTGTGTGGTGCTATAAAGAAGAGGGTGTGGGTGAGAGTGTGTGCGTGTGTACAACAAGGCAGAACACTAACTTTTTCATCCACGGGCCACAGTGGCTGATGGATTGAAAAATCCAGTGACTTTGGCCATTTTCCAAATTACCAACATTTACCAGCATTTGGCTGGTGGCTACAGTTATTTTCCCACCCTGGTGTGCATTCCTGTCCGACCTGGTCAAAGGGATGTTTCAAGAAATCCTTTTGGAAAATTCTGAGTTGGCTGAATTCATCTGGCTTCACTTAACTGACTGTTCAAGCTATGACTCTGTTGTTCTGGGTGGCAGCTTTTTTTCCAGGCTGGCTCTTTTTGTAAATATAGCAAATGCACCAGTTTCCCAAAGATATGTGTCACGCTACCATGTCCCCAGAAAATCATCCAGGCTATTCTGTTATTTCTCCTCCTTTTTCACAGAGTTATACATCTGCATGACAAATTTCTCTTCAAATTCTGGCTATGAAGGTAAAGTCCTGATTATTCATTTATGCAGAGTGAACTGTCATATGTCATGATACTGAACCCTGAAATAATTTATTAATCTAATGGTGAAACAACCTGTTGTGCCCACCTCTTCCATCAATGTCCTGATTACAACTTTAGAGAGCCTAAACCTTATAATATTTGAGCAATATTCAACAGCCATGATCTAACTTTGCTATAGGAACATCCCTTGGCTCATAAGGTGTGAGCCTAGCAAGGCTTTCCCCAGCCAACTGACACTGGTGTGAACGGTACAAATACGTTAGTGAGCTATGGTGGGTTATACAGATGTGACAAATGACTCAATATTGAACAGCAATTCTGTATGTGCTACCACCACCTAGTGTTCATTTGACATCTTGTAAATAAATGCAACATGCATAAAACGTTCCCTGGGGCAAGCCATTATTGAGCATTATTGAGCAAAATTAGCAGTTTATTGAAACTGCAACGATCATCATCAACCTCAAAATGCGATTTGGTCACATACCTCCTCTCTTTTACTCTTTTCAAACCTTGCACATTTTAAGTTTACTCTGGCATAGGTTGTATAGGGAGTAAGGAAAGTACAATTGTCTCAAGATTGCCACCAAGTGGATGGTGAATGAATTTAACAGCAATTCATTGATGGCTGCTTGCCTGGAAAACACTTCTTGAAATGTGCAAGGTGAGACAATAAAAAACAAGTAGGATGAACTATTTTTAAAATGATATTGTGAGCATCTTTACATACTACCTGCGAGTTTAGGGGCCATAGGATCCTCTGATACGTGGACAGGGCTGTCTTTGACCTCCCCAACTTTCTCAGGCTGCTCTGGCATAGCAGGGGAGGGAGCAACAACTTCCACAACATTCTTCACCTCCACAAAGGCCTGAGGGCCCCCAGGCAGAGGCTTGGAGTTGTGGAAGAGGCTAGCCCACGATTTGGGGAGGTTGGCAGTAGGTGCGGCTGGAAGGGCAGGCGAGTTCGCCTGCTCTGCCACCACCGGCTGGGCAGCAGAGTCTGGGGAGACCTGCTGAGCCTGTTCCCCAGTCTCACAGTCTTCTTTGTGTCCGTCTGCACTGACAGCAGCGTCAGGCTCTGCTAGCCCATTGGCCACCCCACTGTCCCCATCCTCCCTCCCCTCCAGTTCAGTAGTAGCAGTAGCAGTGGTGGCAGGGGGGCTGGCCACAGCAGCCGAAGGAGGAAGAGGGGATTTGGAGCAGGGGCTGTGTGCTCCGCTATCCAAAAGTTCAGGGCTCTGTGGAGCCAAATGATCTGGCTGCTGATCTGCAGTCCTGGGTCCCTCTGTCATCCCACTGCTTTGAGAGGAGGATGAAGAGGAGGAAGTTGCATTGTTACCATCTGATAAAGAGGCAGCTCCACTTGTTAAGTCCAAAGAAGAGTCATCAGGGCTAACACAAGTCCTCTGATTGACAGTGGATGTGGAGGCAAATTTGGCTGCTGCCACTGCAGCCGTTGATGTTGCCATGGAGACAGGGCCAGGGGTGGAAAGTTCAGCCCCTGACAATGCCTTGCCAACCACATCCTCAGCACTGTGGTGTGGGGCACTGAGTGCATGTCCATTCACCAGTGCTGTCACAGGCGTCCCATCTGCAACTGCTCCACCACTACTGCTGTTGTTGCCAGCTGACCCTTCCAGGTAGTTGTAGTATCCTGGCGGTCGCTTTTTCTTTTTCTTCCTCTCCCGCTGTCCTAGGCTGCCGGGGACACCGTCCATGTCCTGGCAGGCCTGGTGATTGTCCACGGCTGAGGCCTCCGAGTCAGGGCAGTCCAGTGAGTTGAAGTGGGTTCCATCAGGGACATCAGCTGCTGGAGGGGCTGTTTGCTGGGCCTTCTGGGCTGACTGGCAGCCCAGGATGAACTCTGGAGCCTGGGGGTTAAGGGTGCTGGACACCTTGTACAGGGGATCCTTCACCCCAACATGCTCGGAATCCATCACCTCGTCCACACCAAACTCAATGCGCTGATAGTCTTCTGCTGCAGATAACATCTCAATCAGTTAGAAGCAAAAAGATTATGTCCTCAAATATAGCTTGTGAATCATGGGCCTATATAACAAAAACCACTGTTGTGTTTTACACAAGATGTGCTGCTGAGTTTAGCATAAATCAACATTTCTCAACCAGTGAGCCATCACCCAAACGGGGTCGTGGGAGCATTCTGACAAGGTCAGCCATGCCCATAAAAAAAAATCCTGCTGGATTTTTTTTGGCGCCAACAACTACTGTTGTTGTGCCTATTCTTGACTAAACCACATTCTTCCTGGCCTTACGTGAATGCCAAGAATATTGCGAATGAATTCAAAAGTGGAATAGTTCAAAGGGGGCAATGTAGTCTTATTTAGGACTAAATTATATGACGATATGATTAAGATTTTCATTTCCTTAAGCAGTAACATCCAACAATCACATGGTCAGACTTACAATGATTTGACAAGCCTACAGGGTCCTGACTTTTCTCCAAAAAGAATAATTTGGTTATTGTCCTGATTTTTAATACAATGGGTCAACAAGGTCAAATTCTGATGTAAAACCAGTTGAAAATCACTGGTAGACATTATTCATAACAAATAATTATAGAAATGTCCTGGCCATTAGCATGAGATTTTGTAAACCATCATTGCTATCTGACAAAGAAATCAATGTAATGGGCAGGCATTTTTATCTGTATGTGTGTCTATGTACAGTGATTTGCGAAAGTATTCAGAGCCCTTGACTTTTTGCACATTTTAGTTATTCCAAAATGCATTTATTCAGGATTTTGTCTGAGCTCTATGCAAAGTACTCTACTCCATCAAGGTGAGAAGAAATTTGTAGAAATGTACATGAAAGTATAATATTTAAATAAATCTTTTACGCATAAGTATTCAACCCCTTTGCTTTGTTTGGGCTAATTGCAAATACAGAAGCTGCAGTTTCAATTCGTTTTTCCAGTCCAACTTTACATTGGAAGTCAATAGAGAAATTGGACAGGAAAAGCTCAGATTTCAAATTCTGTATTTTTTTGCAAATTCTGTAAGCTTTGTTAGCAAAAAAGACCAATTTTAAAAGTTTGAAAGGAAAACATTGTGAGATCTGAGTAACAGATGATAAAAAATGTTGAGCAAATCTTTGCTAGTGCGGCAATTCATCTCAAATGAATCAAAGGGGTTGAATACTTACGCAAACTCAATTTCTCCGTTATTTTAATTTTATATTTTCATATAAATTTCTTCAGTTTTGTTTTGTCTTTGATAGAACAGAGTGCATTTTGAAGTAACAAAAGTCAAAGGGTCTGAATTCTTTTACAAGGCACTGCACATTTTTTATAAATTAGCGTTTAACAAGGGACACAAACAGCTTCAACAATGTAAAGCAACAACAGTGTGCACTGACATCAAAATGTACTCCAACATTTAGTTACAATGTGTTGCATGGCAGCTTAAACAGGAAATTATTATGCAGTGAGAGGCGTCAAGTAGAGAAGTGAACAAAAAGGAAGACATTAGTAAGTGCAAATCAGATAAATCATCCAAGTGCCCTTCAACATGATACAGCTGACTGGTCACCCAAACTGCAAACCCTGAGGTACGGCAAGGCATGGTTAAGAGGGTAAGAAGACAGCACACCACGATTACTTCCTCTATTGGGATTAGAAGGTCCTCTGTTAGTGTTATCGAAATTGAAACTCATGACTGTAAAATGCATTCAGAGTTAAAACCTTAAAAATGGAAGGCTAAATAGGTACACAGATGTTAGCAAATCACAGTAAACCATCACTATGCCCTTGTAAGTCTAGTTAAGTGGGATTGTTAAATTCATACAAAAATTCTCAATTCAACTCGGAGCCCTGCTGTGGTGCAAATGCATTATATGCAAGAGAGGATAAGATACTTAACAGTATCTGAGCATGCAAAGCTCTACAGATTGTACCAACAGGCAAGAGAAAGAATATAGGGGCAAGGTTTAGAAAGCCACCAGTTTTTGAAACCTGGGTTTGAGTTTTACAGCAAAAGTACAACAGCTAGTCAAGCCACAGAGTGTCAGACCCCCCCAACTCACCGCAAACCTGCAGTCCCATAGACTCCATAATGTAAGGTACAGCAGGAGTGCAGTAACTTCCTAAATAATCAATACAAATCAAGGTAAGGATAAAGTGTCATGAGCAAGTGGGTACGATCTCAAAGGTGGCCGATATTACATTTTTTAAATTTGGTGGCTTGGAAATTAACGTATGATAAGGCTTGATGTATCCTTACAAATGATGAAAAAAAAAATCCCCATCTATTGGGATCTGTATTTCAGATTTAACAAAAAAAATATGGAAAGCATCTCCCTGCCAGGCATGTCAGGTAAGGTAAGCCTGAACTTAACTCTAACTCTTAAAGATCTGCTTTGAGAAACAACAACTGTGATATCATGTACGAGCAGCCGAGAGAGGGCAGGGTAGTTTGATGCTGATAATTTTTCATCTGACAAAAATAAATAATTTATCAATCTCGTGTACGTGCAATGGACTTACCAGAAGACTGACTGATGCAAGAGACTTTGTCATTGAACGGAGGAAGCTGTGAGGAGATGAAAGTCAAGATTAGAAATCACCAAAAAAAGAACATTAAAAAAAAAACTAATCTTTGAAACGATCTTCTCAAGGAGATCACGCTAGCAAAATCTGTATCTTCTTTTATTTTCCAGTTTTCTCTTTATTTTGACAGTTGGAAAGCAGAGAAGGAGACGGAGTAGGGAGACACAGTAGAGAAAGTTCTGGCAGGATTCAATCCCAGGCCAGCATGGCCACATGTGACATGTGAGGTGGCAGCCTCAACCACTCAACTATCTGGCTATAGTATTTTCTTTTAAATCACTTCTTAAATAAGGAAGTTATAGACTTGTTCGTGTGTATCAGTTACTGTGTTACGTTTCCCATTGGTGTATTTCTTCCCCCACGTTTCATTTCTTTGCTATGATTGCCATCTTTTATTTGTCATCATTCACTTTTAGTAATATTATTTATGGTTATTCAATATTTAGAATGCATTTACTTCTCCTGAAGGGTGGGAAATTAAGATCAGCTACCAGCCAAATGATTGATGGCCATGGTTTGTAAGTTTGCCGACTCCATTAGCCACTTTGGCAGGTAACCAAGCATCATTTAGAGGTCCTACTCTAAAAATCCAGAGGGGTGATGAAATAGTGAAAGTGATTTTTGACATTTGACATTAGGCAAGAGAATGGACTGTGAACTGTTAAAACAGATAAGCTATACAACTAAACACAAGGTGACATGGAAAAGACCAAATCACATGGCAAGAACATTGTATTAAAGTTGCCATTATGCAATAGCGTTGTCAGCGTAGAGTACTTGATTTTGATTCTATTGAATTCTATCTTTGGGGAACAAATATCCAGTGTTGGAACTTCGGCACCCAGCAACAATGGAGGCATGGAGATTTTGGCTCGTTTGGCAAGTAGCTGTCTGGCAATTGTCTGACAGTCTGTGGGACACCTGATTAACTATGCATACTGCCGACTAATCAGAGCATTCATTGGAACCTGGGTGTAGGTGACATCATCTACACCAGGAAGTAGATTGGAATTCTAAATCTATTTGATTCTGTTGGCAACCAGAGAGAGATTTTTTCAAAGAGTGTTAGTCAAATTTCCACAATGCTGACAGTTATAATGATTTGGATAACTTTACATTAACAGGTCTTTTGTTAAATTATACCATGAAATTGAGAAATGTAAATCTCATTGCAATGGACCTTTAAAGGTGCAACATGTAGCATTTTTAAACATCAATATATCATTGTCAAATTAATAGTGATACATAAATGGTATAAATTGGTATAAATGTAAACAAATAAGACCATGATCGATTGGGTGCCTCCATCTCATGCCAGTGGTATTGTTAGTGCTAGTGTTTCTCTCGTTTGTTTATAACTATACTAACGACTCAAAATTAATGTAGTGGTGATTCATTGATGTTAAAATGATACACACAGAATATTTAACATGCTTGTTTTCTCACATTTCAAAGAATTTTATATTTAACTTTCTAACCCAGCTCCTTACCTCAACATAACATCGTGGAGTCACAAAAAACTGATTGATCTCATCAGGGCTGAATTCCCCGAAGATGTACTGTGGGAAGAAATTAATATAGCCATTAGTCCAATAGAAAGACATGATCAAAGAATATTTCACAATGTGCAGTAGCACATGCCAAGTCGTTTGTTTTTCCTGATGTTGTAGTATAACTTAAAAAGTGGGAAGCTGATCCTAAATAGCCTGTGATGCCATGAAAAAAGGCCACTGTAAACAAAGTCACAAAACTTGAGATCCTCTTCTGATATAAAGGAAAGAAAATCAAATTGTACGGGCAGCCACGGACAACGCCTTCCACCTCATATTTGGAACTGATCTGGAGGACAGTGTCATCAAAACTCGCGGTCCACAGGCTCTTATGAGAGTCAGTCATCGTCTAGCCAAAACTGCAACGTTGGTTTGCATCAAAGTAAAGGACAACATGAAGAAGTGATGAGTCATTAGGCATAATGTCTCCCTACAGTCCACTTCTGAGCAAAGTAAGGCTTTATCTAGAATATGGTACAGTTTGAGGAAGGACTGGACCATGAAATTTTACTTCAATGTTGTGATTTTTTACATTAACGGAGTCTGTTTTTGAGTGGTTAACAAAGATATGAAAAATCTATATGATATGAAAGGAGCCTCATCAAAAAAGCCAAGTCAGGGACCTATACTGATGCTGCTGAAGTTTTATAAACTTGCAGCTTCATGTGCCTTCCTGACAGAATGAAACTAAGGATGCAGTCTGAGCCTCTAAGACTGTGTGGAGCCTCTAAGACTGTGTGGAGCCTCTAAGACTGTGTGGAGACCTTTTGGATGATGAGCTTGTGACCCTAAAATCACATGGATCCAAACAGGGATTATCCCTGCTAGCTAAACAAAGTTCCTCAACCTCTTACATCTGTTGTATATTTGTAGCAGAAATTGGTCAACAACGGCACTAGCAATCAATAACAGCATTGGTGACTGCTTGCTTGCCGTGCTGAACATTACTACATTTCTCCAAAGTAAAATGGGAGACCAAAAGTGGTCATTCTCTATCGTCGTGTCACCACATCAAATATAACCATGGTTAATAATGCAAAGCATTACAGAGGGTATTAACCTAAATGATGGCATGCAATCCACAGGACTCGTAGGCAAAACTTCCATTCAGGACCCTAGCAGTGGGACACTACTCTTGTCTGGCTCAGGTGCTTGCCTGGTATTGCTTTGTGAAGATAACCTGCTTTCCTCTGCTGGCTATAATTAACCTAATCCCAGTTACACTGTAATTGAAGAGCTCCAAGACTTGCTACCCATTGACAGCAAAAAGAGAAAAGTTCCTCTGAGCTCTCTCTAATTTAGGCTAAGCGTTGGCTTTTTAAGGAATACCATAGTCAATTGTGTCCATTTAAAAAACGTAACATCTATGCGACTACACAAGATGCATCTGAACAAATTATTGCCCTGCCTTATTTTTTTGCAAAAAAAAAAAAAAAAAACAATATATATTGGTGGTTTATAGTGGTAGTTGTCCACAGCAATTGAGAAAGGTGAAATGAACTCACTAGCCACACCGTTAATCCTCCCAGCGCATTAAACAGTGGAACGTGAAAGGGGAGGCACAGAGAAAAGAAAGTGCAGCTCAAGCATATGTAACTCTTTGCAAACGAGGCCCCACACGAGGGCCCACATTGCTGAAATGGCACTACAAGCGACAAACAGCCAGCTATAATCCAACGGCCTCAGGATGGCTAATACAATCACAACAGAAAGAATGTCCCTTTGCCTCTTTCTACAGGCATGCCACACGTACCACACTAAGCTTCCCTTGCTGTTCGTTTGGACTGAGGATTACAACAAATTAGCCATCTGTATGATTTCAACGCACTTTAGTGACGACACCACACTCACACTAGGACTATAGGGAGGGCCTACAATGATAGAGTGAGCAGGGCTGGAGCAATTTCAGAATGTGATACAATATATTTAAGGAGCTCAATTACCCATTACTGACTTTTAGTGATGGTATGTCACATCTCTCACACAAATGTAACTTTTCAAGTAAAACGGTGAGGAACAAGATGTTCCAATGAATGATTTTTATTAGTTAACGTCATTGACACTTTATCTTAAAAGATTTGACATACCGTCACTGATAACATCTATAGATTTTAAGCCAATGAACATATTAGTCAAATAAAAACAATTAAACAAACACTTGCTGCTAATAGCAGTGTCCCAATATATCTGTCAGGCATTAAAATGGGCCATATAGAAAAAAGGTCACAACTGTTATCACAGACAGGAGGCAAAATGTGAAAATAAAACTAAATCCTGTGAGAATTTCTTCAATTCAGCATACCAACAAAGTGTACACTGACCAAACTGTAACTGAGGATAGTTCCTAAGTGTCTTGTAATGTTAGATGGTTCGAGTTGAGAGCAAGAACATAATGAGAGAGTATGCAAAACATTCTGTGTCTGAAAAGCTCTACCCACAGGAGCTGCTTCACTGGAATTTCTAGTTGCACTGTTGCTGCCACCTGATGCATAGAGTAACAAACTGGTCACCTGCATCCCATACACACGTCAACACACAAAATGAAACACCTGAAAACTGATCCCTGCTAAAATGTGAGCCATGTACTCTATCCATAATAGGGGACACAGCTAGCGCTACTCTGCTTGTTCTCTCAAATTGGAATGCAAAGATTATTAATGGACAACTTGGCTGAGCATGAAAATGCTGCAGCACCACTACAAATAAGGTCAGACACATTTTCAATAAACCTTGGGAGCATGCCTGTGCCTGCATATTGGTCTGATGTGGTAATACAGTGACACAAATAAAAAACTACCATGAAACAATGAAGAGTATGACACTCGTAGTAAGGAGCCCTTGCAATTTATTCTGTTGAAAGACAGGTGACATTCCTCTATCAGATAACATTTATAGCCAAGGAATTCTCTCTGTGGCTATGCTGTTGCACCACGACTCAGGGACATGATTAACAGAGGGGCACAAAACTATACTATACTAATACTTTAGCCTCCAATGTAAAAAAAAAACAAGTCTCAAATATGACAAAATGAAAAAGTAGAGCAATTTGGGGCTAATAAACACTACTGGTTGCATACTCCCACAACTACCCATACAACAGCTTAACACCAAAGGAGAATCTCTTTAACCTCTTGGGAGTGGCTTAACAGTGGCTAGGGCTGGGTGGGAGAGAAAAAAATTGACGGAACAATACATTGCCTATTTATTTGTATTGAATTCAGAGTAGGGGTGGGCGGTATCATATCGTTTGTGATAGAATGGTCATTAAGATGCGAGCAAAATGGCATGTGTGATTGTCGAGTACATCCCATGATCATGTGCATGCACTTTGTGCTCATGTGGGTAAAAAACTAGCACAGCAACTCGTTACATGTCGCCACTTCATGCATGGCTAAAAACCTGGACAACACAAGATGAGAGATGCCACCGGCCAAATAGAGGACATGACAGCAACCTGTGCTTCTGTGGAGCCCGCCGAAGAAGAGTTAATTCCTTGAAGTGGATCTACTTCACTCGCTTGGACATGGTTTGGATTTGAACGAATTGATACTAAAGAGAGAAAGGCAGTTTGCTTTGCAAACTTTGCCTTAAGTCACTGCAGTTGCAGTGACTTAAGGCAAAAAGTAAGGCAGAAAGTTAAACAAATCTGTTTCACTATTATCGCATTTATCACCCCAGGAAGCACACAGATTATGAAAAGTTTCGCAAGTCATCTACCCCACAAAAGCAACAAATTGCCTGCACAAAAACTCACAAAAGTTTTCAAAATTAAGCTCAGTTAAATAAGCTTAGCTTAATATTTTATCCAGCTGTTATCTTAATGCAGTTTCATTTTAATATTCTGATGACTAGTATGCCATACATTTCATATACTGTTTTAGAAGATACCGGACTGTTGCAAATTTATTTACTAATACTTACTTTCTTAAATAGGTAGAAAAGGACAGAATCGAACAGAATCCAAAACATAACGAATGAAAAAGAGTCTGCACTGTTCCCGTGAATGTGTACATTGCGTAAATGTATTAACACTGGTCTGATGCTCGAAGCGCCCAAATTGTAGGTGCACTGGTCCTAAAAACTGTAAAATTTGGAAAGGGGAACCGTCATCAGTCATGTCAATATGCCAAACATGTACAAACTGCATTGCTAAAGAGAAACAGTGGTTGCAAGTTGAAGCTCACGGTCAGGGATAGACGGACTCTTAACAGGATAGTTGCTAACCACCACTGAATTACAGTCTAAAATTGACACCAGATTTTAATCAACACCTACGTGACTGTATGTCATGAGTTATTCTACCTTGTAATTGACTTTACATGGCAATGCAATGTGCACACACACCAAATGCAGGCATGTTCAGATGAAAGTGTACACAGGCAAATGTGTAGTTGTTCAATTATTTACACTTGATTTACATACAGCCTACCTGTTATGTGTTCTCAGAGATTTACAGAGATTACAACACATAAATTGACATGAATAGACCTATAAAAATGTATGCACTAGGGCTGCAGCTATCGATTATTTTAGTAATCGAGTATTCTACCAATTATCCCATCGATTAATCGAGTAATCGGATAAGAAATACTTTTGCTTTATTAAAGAGCAATAGTAAATATACAAAAGAGAAAAGCTGTCCGCACGAAGCTGTCCATACGACACTGATTTACTGAAAACGAGGTGAAATAATAATTATTATTGATATTTATTACTAGGCCTAAATATCATACAAGTTCATAAGACTGGCTAATGTACATTTATTTACTATGTTGAAGGGTTGCCCTATACCTGCTGACCCTACTCACTGCAATCAAACTAAACTGAATATACCTGCTGTATTGGACTGGTGCATTTTAGGCTCCAACTGCTACTTACACCACCTGATATTTTGCTTTCTGGGGTATTTTATGCATCACTGTGAGGGGAGTAGGTGTGTGTGTGTGTGTGTGTGTGTGTGTGTGTGTGTATGTGTGTGACTATCATAATAATAACATGAATGAAGCTCAGGCTTTCACAAATTGACTGCAGCATTTTATTTTCTGTGGTTATTTTCTTGAGCAAAACTTAGCTAACTTAGGGACATCATAACTAGCCACCATATTGATTTACGTTCTTAACTAGCCATTACATATAGCCATAATTAACGTGCATTCTTTACTAGCCTTCATCTCATCCCGTTTTAATATTAAGTGCTGACTCCGCCCACCCGGGCCAGTTTCGGCGTACGCCGGTAGCAATTACAAGTGGACCCTATCCTACAGTCCCTGCTCTCAGCGGAGGGAAGGAGCTACGCTGTGTGTGGGAAGCGCTGTGACCGTCAGACCTCTCTGGATAAGACAAGCAAGTAGAGAAAACCGGCATCAGCCGAACCAATTTATTGCCAAATGCTTTGGGATTCAACACATTAACATTGCTTCCCATGGTCAGAAAAAGTCGGCAGATTTGTCGCTAGTCGCTTTTGAGAAATAAAGGCGCCAGGGGGGTCTGAAAAGTCGCTAAGTCTAGCGACAAAGTCGCCAAGTTGGCAACACTGGATCCGAAACTTTGGACACTTTCTGTCGTTTTCTCTGGCCTGTCTCTTCTCTTCGCCCCTCGCTATTTTCTCTCTCTTTCTCCAGCGCGTTGTGCAACAGTAATAATCATCCGTGCGAATCACTGAGTGTGTATATAGTTATATGGATTAAACGAAGCTTCGATGCAAAGAATTTGCATCGATGATTTTTAGTAATCGAGTTACTCGAGTTTCTCGAGGAATCGTTTCAGCCCTAGTATGCACAGTAAGAATTATTTGTCATGTAATTGAAAGGTTTGATTTTGAAGTAGTAGCCTAAGTCTAGTGCAAGTTTTCCTTAGAGAATATGTGCATCAAGTAGTGTAGCAGGTACTATATATATGTACTATATATATATATATATATGTATACATAAAAAATATGCACAGAAATGTTTAATGTATTATGCAGCAGTTCTATCGCAGGAATGCATTATTCAGTTGTTACTACTGCAGAGTGTAGTAACTTTAGGGCCAAAAATGGTAAAATTCATTATTTACTCACATCAATCTACTTTAGTAAGACTTGCGGCACAACTGAAGTTGAATACTTCTGCACTACGTCCAGTTTTCATATGCTAGCTAAAGCTAGCAGGATCCACTAACAATCTGTCGGGTAAGAGACTGCTAACCGACATGGATAATACCATATTACTATGCTTTACTGTCTATCACTGACAAACTGCCTGTTATACAATGTCAGCACCATGAGCAATATCAAATTAGTAGTCAAACTACACAAGCGAACAGAACAGACAACTGTACTTCTGTTTATATTAACTAGCAAGCATTAGCCTACTGATTAACTGCCTACTGGGAACAAAACCTCACAGCTCCGCAGGACAAGCCACACCTACAGGTATCATGGGTCCTTGCCGGTATATGCACATTTCAAAATATTCAACTTGTTAAGCTTGTTCAACTTGTTTAACATGCGACAGACCAAATTCTTGGACTGGTTGCCAGCTGCGGCTGCGCCACCTACTGGCCCAGCCAAAAAGTAATATGGTCTGATGATTGTCTTTTACCCTTTTCCCTATATCCGGATAGGTTTAGGTTTGGAAAAAGTCAATGGATGCCTTCAACCCACTGTGTTTGTTGCCAACTGTTAGACATAGTGGTGGCTCTGTAATGCTGTGGCAGTCTTGTGGGAGTCATTAGGATCCGATGATTGCTCTACATGGTCGTATAACGGACCATTTTACAGCACCAGGTGCACAGTAAGGTACAAATGCTGTTCCCTCAATGTTCCCATATTCCAAGATGATAATGTCCCCACTGCTAAACAAATTCAAGAGTGGTTTCATGAACACGAGGATGAAGCTAAATGCCTTCCATGGCCTCTTCAATCACCAAATCTAAACATCACTGAACCTTTGTGGGAAGTTCTGAAGCGAAGAGGGTGACCGTCCCTCAAAAAACTGGACGCTTCCCTTCTTGAAGAATGGTCAAATATTGTTTGTGTTTTGTTTTGTTTTTAATACTGGCATCTGATTGGTCTATGGGCCCTGAGGTGGCCATTTTAAATGTCAGGGAATGTATTCATTGTTGTATGCAATCCTGTAACCCTGAAAAAGGCAATTGTAGCCTAAACACATTGGTATTAAATATTAAAGCTTTGTCTATTGTTCTCCAAGAGTAGTTGAATTCTTGTCACCCCATGTAATCTCTCGCAGGTGTCAGGTGTTCCTGTCTTCAGGGAAGCTCAGAAATTGGAATGGGGCAATGTCATTACTGGATGAGACCATCAGTATTGGTTTAAGCTATCTGCAAACAGTCTTATTCATACGATGATATAAAATGCATGTGGGATAAAAGCCAAAACAGAATTTTATACCCGTTTTAATCTTAGCTCTACATGCCCTATCATGCTAGTGCGATTCAGAATTCATGCGACACAATGGCCTGGGAAGTTCAACAGCACATGACCAAAGGGTAAAAATGGCCCTCCCAGCATGACAACCATAGAGAGAAGTTAACTGAGCTACGTCAGTGTGATCAGTAGTGGTTAATGTTTAGCCCTCTCAGAGATAATATGTAAGGTTTCACACTTGTACAGACCATTGTACGTTCACACCACTTTGAGGAAATGTCTGGGTGACAGTATGGAATATTTTTCAAACAGAAACCTTTAGCAGCAAGCTAATGAATTAAATGGTATGCTAAATGAAAACTCAGTGATGTATTACAATTAGCCAGACTCTGTGGCATAAAAATATTTGGCAGCTCTCAAATAAATAAGCAAGTTACTGAAAGAAAAGATGATCAGTGTTACAATACAATTTCAGAAGACAATAAATATTCTGTGATAACGGACTACAGACAGGCAATGGCTGTTGTGCTGAGCCCACAAGACCATCCAAAGCCAACACTTTCAGCTAATCAAGACTGAACTTCAGCTGTTTAGAAGTTACTCAATGTGATAGAGCTGTATTATGCCTACTTTCCATTGGTGTCATATGTTTTGCACATTTTCCATATGGTGGCAACCATTTTTTTTACGATTATTATGGCATTTCTGCTTATTTGGAGAGAGTTCAACAGAGAGACAGGAAAGATGGGAGAAAGAGGGATGGGACACGACAAGGGCCCCAGGCTGGATTCGAACCCAGGATGTTACGATTACATGGTATGTGCCTCTGCCAACTTAAACACATTTTATGGACACAGGTCTAATGTGTTCTTGCTTCTGCCTCAAGTAGAGTTCAATTAAAAAAGTTGTTTGGGAAAAGCCCTATTTGTTTAAAAAAAATAAAAACTAGCACAGCTATTACCCAAGCAACCTTGGGGAGTCATTGTTTTGTAAACCATGTAGTTCTGACCTCCAGCCACATGGAAAAATCCCACAGGCCACTCTTCACTTCAGAAAGGGGTCAGGATACACCTACGGGTTTTTAATTTTCCCATGTTTTTTTTTATACTTCTTGCTAGCTTTTCCCATTTAAATGCTAGCTGCTAGTATAGTAGAAGCAACAGCAGGAGTGTGTATGGCTCATACTGAGTGATGCATGACGTTCGCTCCTTCAGCACGATCAAACATTGGTGTCTTTACATGCAAAAGTTGGCATGGCAGAATTAAATTACATGCAACATTGCTTAATCTACACATAAGCCTATTGATCAATCAAAATCAAAATTAGAATTATGAGTTACTACATGTGATGATTATGTTAATTAACACATTTTACATCTATATCATTGTTTTTTCACATCATGATACTAAATATTCCAATATGCTAATTATATACACAATTCACACAAAGTAACCAAATTCATTGACACTAAGCTACATCACTGTGCCAGTTTGAACATTTTGTTAGCAAACTGCTGTTGGCAAACTGCAAGAACACAAGGCTTCACTGTTCTGACAGGAAAAATGTAATTCAGCCAACCATCCATGAATTCACATTGGGCTATTTAACTACCATAAATGCAAATAATGGAGCTGTGCTCCATTATTTGCATTGACTAGCTTTTAGCTAACAGTGTCATATCTTAATCAAAATTTCAGGAGAGAGTAATTCCCGTGGTGAATTTCATTTTCCCTGCCAGGAGAGTTACCCAAGTAACTAGAAACTAGAGCAGCATGTGATTGGAAAATTAGAATTTCACTGACATAATGGCCTGATTAGGTATAGGATCATTCACGTGACAAGTCACATATTCTTAGCTAAAGCATCATGTAGTCTTTTTTAACATGCAAGATTTTTACATGATACGCTCACAACCGTGTTTGAAAGAACTGAGGATTGGTTTTCCCCTTATTAGTCAACGTCCGACTTTGGACCGTAAACCAATGGAAACAGTCTCCAACTTCAGAGAGAAGGGAGAAGTGTAAAAACATGCAGAAGAGGACTTCCATGAGGTTTCCCTAGCTATGGTAGCTAGAGTAATTCTGGTTTTTGATTCGTCACCTAGCGTTTGAACCCGTTGCGAGCCAGTATCCTGCAGCATGTGACGAGGCCAGCGACATTTAGCTAGAGACTTATTTCAATTTAGAGTATTTTGTCTGGGTTTAAACGTGATCCAGCAACGTTACTTTAGTGAACAACTGGGAACTTCTGACCTGGCATGTAACGTTATGCCTGCATGGACCTCAAAATGGGCCTGCCCACATGATGGCCAACTTCCTTAGAAATAATACCCAACTTGCTAGCTAGCTAAGTTGCCCCAGTGGATATAGACATTGCACGGACACTCACCCAGCAGCGTGCAAGCTCGAAAACCGATTTCTGAATCGTCTCGACATCAAATAAATATTCCCTATCAACGAAGGCCCACACTGTCGCATTTTTATTTAGCTAACCAGCTAGCCGACTGTCTGCTAACTGTAGCCACACCACCTGTCCAATGCTGCTAGCTGGCTAAGTGCTAACATAACAGGATAAGATTAATACACCCCAGTTCACAACTGCTTAGAAGCTGTAGATTATTCAATTCAAAATATTTCACAAAACGGTTACAGTTTCCCCAAACTACCAAGACTGGAGCTCATTAGCACTTCGGCATAGCATTACCAGTTATGAAAATATGCACTTGGGCAAGGCCTGTCGCAGAACTGAGCAGGTGGGCCATGCACATACACGCAGCAGTGGTCTCACCAAACATTACTCAGGGTTAACAAACAAATGACACTTGTGGGATCTCACACCTAAGTGTCGCTGTCTTTAGATAAAGCACGAGTTCTAAGTATTTAGCTCAATGAAGCTGTCATTTCCAAATGAACTGCAGCAAATAGTACCGCTGGCTAATTTGAATGGAGGAACTTCGGGCCTGTTACCATGCTGGTGGTGTTTCAATGGGGAAATAGGCTTTTCGGTGCTTAGGGGAGCATTAGCAAGCACTTTTCAGTAACATTTTCAATGACACGACTAACGTGACGTTTGAGATTAAAAAACGCACACTTAACCAAAATGCAGCTGCAGTTCAGCACTATTTTTGGTCAAATTATTCTACAAATGAGGAGCAGTTGAGAGTCATATATAGATATACAGCGTGCAGAGTTGTTTTGCAGGCTAACGTTAGCCTGCTAGCTAGCTACCTGGTTGCTGTAAGAAGCCATGCTCCCGGTGAGATTTTCTCTCCTCCACTGACAAGATGAAAACTCTCCCGGGAAGGTGTTGTAGGTTTGTAATAACAATTACAAGAGATGTCCTACTTCGACATCATTGTCATTTTCCCATCAATGTCCTGACAATCGTGGTTTTAGATCCTTATAATGCATCAGCACATCATGCTGCTTCCCTTGCCGTCACCGCCATTTCTGTCTAGCATCTTCCTCGCTTGCTAGCCAGCGCGCGGTCGGTTGTAGTCAAGTAGTGGCAGCGTGAGCCCAAAGAATAACGACACCGATTTCCGGCAAAGGTTGTCTCTCGACTTCACAATAAAAGTCTTCACCCTTGACTTCAGATAAGCCGTGCTCAAATGTAGGATTCTGTGTCTCAGCATTGTTCCAGCCAGCACATTATCTGCATGGCTGTGAAAAACGTAAAGTGTCCTTGAAATTTGATATGGATTTCATTTGAGTAGCCTAATAGAAGAGGATTCAGATCATGTTTACTTAATGTCAGATATTAAATGATTACAGGAAAAAGGGTCCTATTGCTGCTGTCACTTACCATAAATGAAACTGGTTCCTTAAAGTTTCATACAGCTTCATACAAACGTTTCCTTAAAGTTTCATACTACATTCTGGACATAGTGAAAATTATATTTGTGTCTCATGTATTTTGCAATGTGATTGAAAGATGCCTAAATTGCTAAGCGATGCATATGATCCAGGAGGACATATGATTCAACCTGCCAGGCTTGACAGGCTATATTTTTCTTTTTGCCCTCTCTCCAACACCATCTCTCTCTCATTTTAAAAAGAAATGCACAAGCACACATTGCTGTTGGTCAACATATTGATATTAGCTATATGTCTTTCTTGATGGCTGTCTTCCTCTTATGTGGTATTTGATGGGTGCTTTTAAGTGTCTTACAGTACTGTGAGTGCATAGGCGTACGTTTACAGTATGTTTGGCACCAGTGGGAACTGAACCCCTAACAGTGGCAGCATTAGTGCCATGCTCTACCCATTGAGTCCTTTTTGAAATTGACTAAAATTGAACATATACAGATAATAGAGAAAACATAGAGACTGTCCTTCAGCCAGATAACTCAAGTTCAAACTTCATTGCAGCAAACACCAGCCTTACTGAAGACACTGAATCCTTTCCAGCTGACCTTGTGCTCTGATATCTATGGCGGGGGGACGGGAGAAAAAATCCAAGTCAATAAAGCTATCACACGTGCTGTGTTTTACAGCAACAATTTAAAGTAACATTTATTTTTGAAAGGCATATCTGAACCGGAAATCGCGTCGTGGACTATTGTAGTGAACTTCACGATTGAAGCGTGATCGTGTGCGTTTACGTCCGGGTTGGGGGATGAATCGCAAATTTGCCTTCTCAAAGTTGAGCCCAACTTGAACCAAAAATTCATGCACACTTTCGTGCATTTATTTTTTATTTCTAGTGAAATTGATGCCCTGTGTTATGTTTAGTTATTTCGATCAAACTGAAACTGACCATGAAACTATTTGACATGAATGAATGAAATTGACCTGTAAATCTTCGCCTGCACTGTTTTGTTCAGTTCAACAGTGCCATAAAAGTACGATGCGACGGTTCAGATCCACTACATTGTCCTCTCAATGACAAAAGTACAATAATTAAAAAATGACAGCATGAACTTCGCGATAGATATGCCTACAGATCATAAATGGCATCGCAACTAGTGGGCGTGGCACAGGACAGGTGAACGGTGGGAGGAGTTTCCAAGGAAATCCGAATCCAAACACAGGAAACTACAAAAGCGTTTTTTTTTTTACGAGGTGTAAAAGAAAACAACCTCATTCTGTTGTGTGCGGGATCCAAAGGTAGGCAATGATAATGTGATATATCTTTATATTCTGTAGGAGCCTTCAACCAGTTATAGGCTTATTTGAAAGTAGAGAATTATCTCAACTTGGAAATCGAAAAGAACAAAACTTAACTTAAGTGTGGAGGAGCCTCAGCCTAAGTCCTTTCACCCAGCTGTTATCTTCAATAAATCATTCTCCATCCTAAGTTACTGTCCACAGCTGGTCCTTGAGATGCAAACCAACTATACACTTTGGCTGTGAGTCTGCCATGGGATTCATGTCCATGATCTTTTGTTTTTTCTAGGCACTGGAAGATGCCAGAGAGGGGCGGACACCAGAGGACTGACAGGTACGCAGAGCACAGGAGCAGAGAGAGGGACACTCCAGACGACTACAGACAGGACAGAGACCGAGACCGAGACCAAGACAGGGAGCGGGGCAGGAGAGACCGGGAGGAGAGGGGCTCTGCTGCTGACAGGAGGGCCGAGCACAAAGATTTCTCCAGCAGACAGAGGGACATGACAACTCCCTCTCACAAGGACCCGCCTGATAACAGAGACCGCCACCATCAAGGGCCCTCGAGACTGTAAGAGACCATATACTTTCTATACAGAAGCCCCCCTCCACACACACACACACACACACACACTCGCTGTCAAGCACACATACAGTAGACCCTCAGTGACAGGGTTATATAAAATGAGACGTGTATATATATATATATATATATTTGCATCTCACAGCACAAATGCTCTTGTCTTCGTAGGTCCAGAGAGTCTTCAATGTATCCCTCTGAAGGAGAGTATTATGAGCAACAGCACAGACCGGCTCTTTACAACCTCAAATACATCTTAACAAGTAGAGGCAAGTAACCTTTATGTTCTGTTATGTTCTGCCACTCTTTGGGATGGGACAAGTTTCGATTATTTAAAGTTTCCAATATTTAGGTTTATGATGTTTTATTTACCTTTTTACATAGTTAAAACAATATTTTTTTTCCTCCGGTCCTGTTCATACGCATTGTAGACTTTGGGAATGCATAATGTGTGCAAGAATTGAGTGTCAAAATTCAGAGCATTCATTTCCAAGTTTCAATGATGAAATACATATATCACCAGAGAAATCCATTTTATTGCCACTCGTCTCCCAGCCAATCAATATCAGTCAAAAACTATGCATTATATCCAGTTGGAATATTATAATGATATCATAGGAGATCAAAAAATACCATAAACTAGGATAAAGTCACTATAAACTTGCTATTTAGCAGACCTACCACAGACACACTGTAAGTCCTTCATTAAATATTATTGTTATTTTTTGATGGGTATTTAAGTGCAAGGCTATTTGGATACATTCCTGACACAACAAAGATGTGGTGATGCTGTCTGTAAAAATTGCCAGGCAAAACCAAATGCAACCAACAGTGATGGAGTCCACAGCCATCGATGCCTCAAGTGCTCATAGATCTGTCAGTAATGTCATAGATATGCTGGCATGTTAACATCAGTAGTGTTCTCTTTCTTGCTATTGTTGCCTTCAAGTGCCGTGGGAAATATCAGAAGTATGAGCTAAGTGCACATGAACAACCCAACAAAGTAGTAGATACGACTAGGAAAGTGGTAATTTTCCATGATACCTGAGTGATGTTTAGGAGACGTTGAACATGAAAGCCATGTCAACAACTGATGGTGTGAAAAGTGATGTTTTAATATTATTTGGCAATTTGGCATTCTATGTGAATAATTAGTGTTGTTGTATGTTTCCATTGTCACACTTTGTTGAATTTTTAATCGTCACATTTTTTTTTTTTTCAAAATTAATGAAAACTGCCCGATGTGCATTTTCTCCTCTTCAGTCTGCTGCTGGAACATGAAGTAGCTCTGTGTTGTTTGATTTCTAAAACAAAATAACAGCCACCAAAAAAACGACCTTTATTACAAGGTCCACTTTGTTATTATAAAAGAACTTGAAGGCGAAACAAGTTGCACTTACGACTTCCAAACTGGGAAGAAGGTGCTTACTGGGGGCACTTGAAGGCAGCATCATTTTACCTGCTTCAAATAACAGTGCTAATGTTGCTAACCAACATCAAAGCATTATCGATAGCTTAGTCTTCCGTAGCCTGACCTTTTCCCACAGTTGATCCCCAGGCGGGAGGGAAACATTTTCAGTTTCGGTTCACCCAAGCCAATGAGCTGGTTTGAGAGGAAGAAATGTGACTTAAACTTTAATCCTGGTAGGTTTGAGATCCAACTTATTATCAGCAACAAGGATAACACCTAGTTAAGCAATCTGCTGCAAATGTGATGAGTCCCTTTGTAAGCCAATGAAAATGCTTCCTGTGTATCTCGTTGTAATCAAAGCTCATGCTTGTTGCTTTAGTTGTTAAAGGATAAGGCTGGTGTTTTTTAATGCACTGCTTACCGTCAACAAATCCTATGAAAATAACAAAATCAGCAATGATTTTGTTTTGCCAACAAGTCTCGTCCATGTAGCCGGTGCCCAATGAAGCCATGTCCCAGCAGCCATAGAACTCCATTGTATTAAAAAAATGATTAAAAACACGTCAGAGAGCCATGCCTTTGCTCTGGGCAACATATTTCATCATCACGATGCACTGGGCCAGCCGACTTTTTCCTCGAACAACCAGCTATAAACAACTTAATAAGCCGGCTGTAAACACTTTGCGATCTCAGGAAAGTAGTTCCGTAGCACCGAAAATAGTCCCTGGCGTAATGAAGAATTTGTTCCCATTTGAATTTGATTTGGTAATAACTACAACAGCCTGACTTTTCGTGGTAACAGTTAGCGATTTTTAAAATGGAAACTATGTCTTTGTGAGCTGTATTTCAAGGTTTTTAGCTTACAATTGGAGCCAATGACTTCCGGGTTGACGGCTAAAAACGGTACGTGGGAAGTCAGAAAGTAACGGGAGTAGAGCAAACGCATTGTTGATTTTGTTATTTTCATAGGATTTGTTGATGGTAAGCAATGCATTAAAAAACACCGGCCTTATCCTTTAACCTTCAGAGGGCACAGCCTCAAACTAGTGAACTGCCCCCCATGTATTATGGTGCATACATGTGATTGTGAGGGGATGAGTAGGATTTTTTTTGACCATTATGTTTCATTGCTTTGCACCATGCTTCATGATTTTTACAAATTCTGTAAAAACAATCAAAAAGATCAAAGGTCAAAAACCGTGTTGATCCTCTGTCCCAGGTCTCTGCCAGGTGATGGAGGTGTTTGTGAATCTGCTCATAGTCATCTGTGCAGGAGTGCCATATAGCAACTCTGGGGGCTACCGCGACCTCGCCAGCCTCGGAGGACTCTACCATTATTACTACGGTGGAGCGAACGCCTTTACTGGGGCTGACGCAGACCGGGTGAAGGAGCTGGACCGGCTGTTTCATCAGCTCAAGCGGCCTCCGTACGTCTTCACCATGGCCTGCGGCGGGGTTTTGATGGTCTACGCCTGCGCGATGCTCGCCCTGGGGGTTTTCAGGGTGCCTTACCGCTGGCCCCCCGTGCTGCTGGGCGAGGCCCTGCTGAACCTCCTGATCGGCCTGGGCTACGTCCCCGCGCTGGCCTTCTACTTCATCAAGCTGCGGGAAACCTACGACAACGCCGTCTGCAAGGAGAGAGAGCAGCTCTACAAGAGTAAAGGGCACCAGGGCTTCGAGTGCCAGTTCCACGGGGCGGACATCGCCGGAGGGCTCTTCGGCGTTCTGGGAGTCATCGTTTTCCTCTTCGGCGCAGTGTTGGCTGTCAGAGCGTTCAGGTCGGTGCGTGAGCTGAAGACACAAAGAGCAAGAGAGGACAACAATTTTTAAAAGGCCTTTTCTTCCCACCGCATTTGAACAATGTGGGATCGAGTTGAAATCCCTGTGCTGAACAAAAACCATGGACGTTTCTTGGTGTATTTTTATCATATTAGTTGTTACTGTACATCAACTCTGGTTAAATGTGATCTGTGAATCAATTTTTTATCCATTTTTCTTTTATAATTATGCTTTATTGATGTGTTAATTGATAACATACTTTTATGATCAATTTGTATTTCTTTTTTATTCTTACCACTTCTCCAGTTAACATACTGGTGTATGGTGTCTGTTACATTTGCTATAAATGTGTAGTCATAATAGTCATTTTTATCAGTTTTGTACAGTAATAAAGAAGTACCAAACACAGAGAATAAAAATAAAGAGAAATTTGCAAACAGCAAACAATAAGTGGGATACATGTTTCTTAGGCATCTAACGTGGTTCTCCATTTTATATTTGGTAAATATGAGATGGTAGTGTCCTCTTTGTTTGTAGTACCGGCAATGCATTTGTCCCAATTTCTATTAAACAGGTCATCCTTAACTCTCAGAGTAAAAGTTTTTCCATCACACTCCCAACTCCCAGACATGTCTGTCCATTCTGCGAGTCCAGGAGTCGGTTTTGTACCAGTTTCTGGTGATTGCTTTTTTGCATGCAACAAGAAATATCTTAACCCGGTATCAGTCACTTTTAAGCACAACATCCTCTGATATGTTACTCAGGTATAGTGCGGTGCAATCCTTGGTGATATCATAGTTCAAGATCTCTTTTAGAGGTGAGTAGATTGGATCCCAAACCACAATGATCTTTTCACAAGTCAAGAGAAGAAAAAAGGGAGGTTTTAAGACTGCTTTTAAAGAGGGCACAGTTGTGGCAGATCTCAGGTCATCAGGCAGTTTGTTCCAAAGAAAAGCACCATAGTGACTAAATGTCCCATCACCTGATTTAGATTTTATTCTAGGTACAGTTAGGAGACACATGCCTGATGATCTGAGGAGTCTGATTGGTTTATCGCCAGTGAGCGGGTCAGAAATGTATTTAGGAGCTAAACTATTTAGAGCATTGTAAACAAGCAATAATACTTTGAAATCAATTCTTGATTTCAGTACAGGGAGTTATGTTTAATTTTCCTAGTCCTTGAGTCACACTGGGACAAGAAGCTTCAAAGTTTGGAAATGTCTTTTAAATGGTAAAAAGCTGTCTTAGTAATATTAGTGATGCGATGCTGAAAGTTAAGATCTACATCCATAATAACACCCAGGTTTCTGACATGTTCACAAGTCCAAAACATATGAGAATGACAAGCATCCATGTCTCCACAGTAGGTTTTTCCAACCTAATTCTCCCCACTTGCTTGAGTCAGTAGACGTGTGCTGTCTGAGTGGCACAGGAGCATTCCTTCAAATTTCATTCCTTCCTTGTAGCCTGCTTACTTAACCGAAGTGTTTTATATCTGACTCTTGGCCTTTTACCAGCCCAGAAAACCCAGGATATAAATTGCTTTTGAGGGATTATTGCGGGAATGGATTGAAATAGATGACAATGGCCTTGGCAGAACATTCATTTTGATCACTTCTATCCCTGAACCAAAACCAAAATCCAGGGTAAACTACTTCCTCAGCTTTTCAATATAGTTATTAATAAGCTTGTAGTTAGTTGTTTCCTACAATTCAGGAAGGTTTTTTGGTTTTGGTTATGTAATCAGTTTGGCATAGGCCTTCCACTTAGCGCTACATTTTTCTTTTATTTCTTGAATGGAGAGCAAAAGATAGGATCTTTGTCCGTTCAATTTGTATCCTGACTAATGGCCAAAGTTTTCTAGGAGTGCCTTTAGATTAGGAAAGGAGGTGTCTGGTTCCTGCAGTAAGGTGATTACATCATCCACAAACAGTCCCACAAAGTGCTCCTTATTTCCTATTTTTACCCCCTTCAGATCTCGACTGTCAGGGTAAAGCTGTCTGTCAAACTGACTATTAATCTTAATCCTAGCAGTCGGATCTTGATATGTAGCTCTAATACGCCGAATTGACTCTTTCCTGAATCCAAATCTCTCCCAGCACTTGATACAGAAATGTTAAATTAACACTATGAAATGCCTTTTCTACTCTGAACCTGCTCTATGATATGTAAAGTTCTCCTTATGTTGTCTTGGGCGTGGCGTTCGTTCCCTCATAAACCCTCTCTGATCTGCACTAATCAGGTCGGGCATAACAGGTTCAAATGTTTATGAAGTGATTGAGGTATACAGTTTATAATCTACATTTAAAGCTGATACAGGCCTAAAGGATCTGCAGTATTCCTTATCTTTAACTCCTTTAGGGATAAACAATATGATGACTTCTCTTCATGATGGAGGTATCAGTCCTTTTTAAAGAGTCTGACTGAAAGAAGCCAAGAGTAAAGGACAAGTTCCTCCTTAAAGGTCTTATACCATTCAGACGGGAAGCCATCGCTGCCTTGAGTTTTGTTAGATTTTCATCTGTTTATTGCTTATTCTAACTCCTCTGCTGTTTTACTTGAGGTATGGGTGTCATTCTGTTCCTCACCAGTAGATGGCAGATCTAATGTGTTCAGGAATTTTCTCATCATGTCCAGCAGCTGGGGGTTGGGTTGAACACATTTCTATAATAGTGCTCAAACACCCTCTCCGTTTTCTTCTGCTTCATATAGCAGCTGGTTAGCTTGAGGGTCTCTGATCTTACGTATTGTATTTGCAGCTTGTTGTTTCCCTAAATGTCTGGCTTGGAGTTTTGTTGCCTCAGGCCCCGATTCATAATATGCTTCAAATACCTCATCTTTTTTCAGTTTCACTCTGGAGAATATCATCTATCTTTTTTCCTATCTCTTTTATTTGTTGCAATATCCTCGTGTCTTTAGTGCTCTTATGTTGCCGTTCCAAATCCCTTAGTAACCAGAACTCATACATTTCCTGTCTAGCCTTCTTTTGACTTGCCGCCCTTGATATTAGTTTCCCATGTAGAACCATTTTAACCCTATCCCAGAGGATCAATCTGGATCAATCTGGCCATTATCAGTTCTCATCTCCCTCTTGATGCCCATCTCAACTTAGACTATCCAAAATGTCAAATGTGCATGGAGTACAGAAAGTGTCTGGTTTAATTATGGGTTAAAATATCTTCATTATATGTATCAACATGGAAATTGAAAAACATTTACACCTAGAGAGTATCCCCTGCATGTTTGTTACTAAATCTGTTCAAATCACCAGATAGGCAAATGTACTTGCAGGAAAATTAACTCAAATTCAATAAATGACATATATTTCTGGACATTTTCTTGATTAGAGTATTACTATTGTGCTGTAGGCTAAGTGAGTTGGAGAAATTTCCCATGGAGAAAATACTCCCATAAAATAAGTCTGGATTTTGTGCCTTTTGGGCCTGAGAATAATATTCTTGAAATGACAAAATAGATTGATGACAATATACAGTATCTTACAACATACTGAAGAAAAAAAGTCTTTTAAATGACATTTATTGGCATGAGGTCATCATCAAATGAAGGGTGTGCAAAATGGACACTGGACAATAAAAACAGTTTTTTTCACAGTATAAAGTTTTATTGCTACTTGGCTTAAAGTTAATTAAAAAACAGCTTTTTCTGCTCAAAACTAATCATAGCAGCATTTCAAATAAAATAATGACCATCTCTCAACTCTCAAAGTTCAAGGGAGTACAATTCTGGCTGACAAACAGCAAAAGTGCTCATTGTTAGTCCTATTCCTAAATAATAAAACTTCTCTAATTATTAAACATTAAACAAAATTTTAGCAGTATTCTGCATGCTAGAATAAAAACTTAAAAATATTAGATATGCTCCATTTTGTACAAAGAAATCACATTTTGTATGTACTCTATGTATTTTATATTGATTTATATAGGGCATGCTTTCAACATTAAATACAGTTATAATTAGTACCTTAAATTAAAGTACCATAATGAGTGACAGTTTACTGTAGAATCCCTATCACTTTAAATTCTGTAGTGGAGAGGGAAATATAAATTTGCATGAAACAATGAAGTACAAAAATAAACATCAGCTTCTTGGCATTGAGAAAAAATATTCAAGCATTTCTAGAAAATAATGTACAGAAAGGAACTGTGAGATTAAACAATGGCTACTTTGGTCACATGTTAAACAACTGGAGCATCCCCTATCAGCTTCTTTCACCATATCCTCGCAGAATTATAGTCAGTCCGTTACACACACAAGAGCATGCATACATACTGTACGTGTGCATTTTAGCTTAATTTTACACACACACAAACACACTCACACACATTTTGCAACACACTTGTACAGGCAGCATGTTAACCTGTGCAAAGGAGATCATTTACAGTTAATAAATGAATTAGCAACTTGAAAAACATTGACACTGTAGCCTACTCAAATACACATACCGTCTATTTTGGTGCACCCAGGAGATTATGAGCAATACTGGACCCCCTCCACTAAAGAATTAAAGGGAATACTGTTAGCCAATGCATTGTACTTCACTGTACCTGTGCTCCCTCTTGCTGTATCTACACATACAGTAGGCATATGTACACGCACACTGATTCCTGTACTGATGAGTGGATTATTCAAATATACGTCATGTGGAAACTGTCTATAGGTCTGGATAGTGGGTAAACATTTGGTTTCATACAACAAGGAGAGAGACACAGACAATGAATGTACACTTGAATAAAAAGAAGAACAAAAAAAACAGAAAGAGACTTGGCTAAGGATGTGTAGATGCAATGTTCTGACCTACATAATGCTTTTTTGGCTGCACATGAGCATGGGTGCATCTGAAGAGCACTGAATGTTGCACTGCAGTGTTACGCAACTCTGACTTGGCAAACTAGGACCAAACTAGTAAGACTACCTAGCTAGGGAACTGAAAATGTGCCAAAGGACTGGACAAACCCGCAAAACAATAACAGAGCAATGCACTTCATGTTTATACACGTACACACACACACACACACACGCACACATACATACCATAGTTAATATTCATTTTCATAGATCTTGAGAAATAGGACTCTTGTAGTTTTAGGTTATGGAAAATGAAGCTCTGAAATACATATGTACAGATGACACTTTGCATATTTGTATGAGGGAATTCACAAGTTCCGTTGTGAACACTACCAGTTTATAATAAACCCTATGGAAAAAGTCCATTTCTCTTTTCCTAAGTTGCTAAAGAGAAACCCCTCTCAGTTTTCCCAGGTTCGCAACTTATAAATGCCGTATGAAAATGTCAGATGTGTACCAATATTCGCCACGATTCGCCTCTGTCCAACAGCTTTTCTAGTGCCTACTGTAGAAGGTGCAGAGCATGGCATGCCCACACCTGCAGTGCCTCGTATGTATCATCATGCAGGATGTCTGACAGAGTCGGTGGCTTCTGATAGCAAAGTTATGTCCAGTCAGAGCCACAGGAGGCTTTCATCTGACCACCAGCTGTCTATCATCTCAGACTCAACACAACAGTCTGATCCTTACAGCGACTGAGAACCAATTATCAGCCTTATCCAAAAAAAAAGGTGTTTTTGTTTAGTGCTGGACACACTGTATAAGAATTAGATTTTCTTTCAGATTTTTTTTTTTTAGATTTCAGAAAAAAATAATCCTTAAATTTCCTTAAAATCATTCACTGGATTTTTGAACAAGCAGAGTTAGGATAATGCCAGTGTTTTGATGTGGATCATAGTTTTTTTTGTGCCTTGATAGAAATGATCATCTCAGACCACTGTTTTCATCAAATGTCATTGTTATGGTATGTTGATGTATTTTCAGATATACCAGAAGGTTATTGCAGGGATCAATTGGCACAAAATGGCTACCAAATAAAGTAAATTATTAATGGAAAGACATGCACAATACTTTCAGATATTACTTAATTCCAGCCAGGAGGGGGCCCCATAATATCCAAAAGAAGTATTTGAACACTAAATGTTTGAAAATATTGTATTTTCAATAACTGAAGGGACTCTGCATTAGTGATAACATATATATATAGCAATGTTGGCAGATAGCTTTTGCCCCGGTAGAGTAAGAAAGCATATTACGCTGTTTGTGGCGCTGATGTTGAAGTTTCAATGTAGTATGTGGAGGAGGGAGGGAAAAACCCCAGACAGCCCCCAAATCACACCACTAAACTTAAGATGAAGCTGAAGCAAAAAAAAAAAAAAAAAATGCGATGATAAAAAATGAGAAATGCCTGTCATATTAAAAAAAAACACACCAAAGTGCGAACATAGCAAATTAACTGTCATGATGTCACTTTACATCATCATCATTTCTATTGGCTATGTTCTCTTACATAAGAGATGATATGTTGGGCTGAGGGAGGCCACAATAATCCCAGCCCACTTTATAGGAGTCCACGTCGATAAATATCTCATACATAAAACTCAAATATATATAACTCTGAATATAATCGTTTTCTATGTACAAAGTGCTTTTAACAGTGTTTAATCCTTTCAAGAGACTAAGATTTGTGAATAATGAGAAAATAGTTAGACTCATAAATCAATTAAGGCTTCACAACTGACATATTTACCACTCATTCCTGTGGAGCAAAGTAAGGGTAGAAGGGTTGCTTTAATAATCCACTGCACCCCCCCCCTGCTCTGCCCTCCTTCTCTTCACCTCTCACGCCAACAGAGTCACAAACAGAAAATGAGTGGGATGAAACAAGGGGCTCCTCCTCACAAAAATACTGAGTAGTGTTGCTTTAAGGCTAAAAGGGAACATCGAAAGGTCCAGCTATGCAACAACTGTGGAATGCTAAAATCACACCACCGCCGATTAGCAGTGGCAACCAAAAATATACATCTAATGTAGTAATCACTGACAAGAGTAATTACCCAACTTTGGCCTTGTTACAACCATGGTAGCCCTAGCAGACCTGCTTTCTCTTTTGGCACAAGGTGGGGTGTTAAGGAATGGGCGAACTGAGGTTTCTAGAGCTGCACAATATCCATGTGATAATTCAATTAATAACGTAGTTGCTTAAAATCGTAGCTATTCAACCTGCATTCAACTGTGTCAAATACGACCGGTAAACCACATGTCAAGAGGACACAAACTGAGAATGAATGATATCAACTCTTGTCTTCTTCTTTGTGCTGTAAGTAAAGCACTGTATGTTACTGTATGGAGAAAAAATGCACTACATACTCCCACAGCAAGGGACATAGTCTGAAATGTTCTTATTACAGAATCTCATAGTACTGCATTGATCATAACTTATTTATATATTAATTCAAAGGGTTGGGTGCCACAGAAGCATTGCCCTCTAACAGTACAAAACTGTCATGATGTGTGTGTGTGTGTGTGTGTGAGAAAGAGAAAACTATGTCAAACAATAGCAAGACATAGCTTGGCCCTGTGTCCCAAATATTCTGCCAGCTATTGTCCATTAACAATATCACATCCACCTGTGGAACTGATTGGTTCTGCCCCACAAGTTTCATAACGCCACACCTACAAAGACCAGATCTCATTGCATGCAAGACAATGGGTTTCTATCCGGTTTACAAAGGGCCAGAAATTACACAATCTGAACTTGCTCTGGATCTGTAGGTAGTGCATTAGGGAGTCAAACTGGGGAAAAAAAGACTCACTGAGATGTATAAATGTCTTCTACTGTAGTTCACCACAGTATGTCCCACAAACCATAACTGAATCTGCCTGCAGAAGTATCCATGGATGGGCACAGATACAAATTTCAATGTGTAGCAGCCTCAAAAGTAAAAAAAACCCATTTGCGCTTACTAGAATGTGCCATCTTGGTACCAGTGGAGATATTTCGTAACATACACACACATACTGTATCTATCTTACATCTCAACAGTATACCCACCAATACCCTAATTTTGGACTCTGATAGATTGTTTTGTTCAAATGACTCCATAGAATTAAATGATTTCCAAACATCCTGGGATCTTCAGGCTATTCTCCACTGACCATAAAACCTCCTGAATTAAAATGAAACTTTTTATCTATGCAATTTGCAAGGAGATCATTCCACCATGCATTGTCACAGATTACAGTGTTATAAGGATTTTTAAATTCTACAACACGTCAGCTCTGTACAGTTGAGTGAATGTCTTTTTGATATTATTTTTGACAACTACTCAAAATGCATTGCCCCCTCTAGCAGTACTTTTCAATCTTGATGTCAGCAACTCAAGCACACTGTGTCAGTTGCCTGCTAGTTGCGAATCTGTTCTATATTTTATAGAATAAATTTATCCTATACAGAGGATTCTAGACATATTGTGTGGGAATGTTCAGAAAATCCAACCATAACTTTTCTGGTGATGTAAATGCAGTTATTTTTGTCTTCGGCTCTTCTAATCTTATGTGCCTTATTAGCAAGCGTACTGTTTGATTTCCTTTTTTTTAACCACAGGAAGAGCAAGAGAGAAGTAGCTGTGCCAGTGGTCGTCTCTTGGAGACACTGTCCCTCCTCCAAATTTAACTAACAAGCTCACATCCGCAAACACAGCGAGGGAGCTCTAGGCCGAGTCATCTGCAGTAGGCACTTTTTCAAGTTTCAGTCATATAGGGCTTCTTTCCAGGACCTGAGAGACCGTGGAGCCCCTGGAGAGGAGACTTTACACAATATGAATGACCTTACTGAACAGGATCTCATGGTACACACCCTCTAGATTGCTTGACTTTCCAAGTAAAGGGAAATGTTGCTGACATGTTCTGCAATGTTTAAACACACAAGGTATTCCATTTCAGATCAGGGGCTTGTTTTGGCCTGTGATAGCCAGCCTCTCTTTTCACAACCTCATCTCATGAGTCGTGATGTTGGTGGCTCTCTCATCTCAGACACTCAGACAGATGCAGACAAACACTTGGTTTAGTACCTCACACAGTGGCCATCGCTTAGTAGCCATCAAGGTCCCACATGTCTGTCTTGTCTTCATGAAAGATCTGAATGGCAACTGGAACTGGAATATCCCACATGTATGAGAAGAGTCTCCTCTACTTCCCTGGTATGGCGTTGGTCACAGGATTGCCGCCGCGTGGCGCTGTGCTGTGCCCCCTCCCCCTTCTAGAGGGCGGTATCATAGACCTCCTGCTGTAGCATGGGTGCAGGGTTTGAAGCCTGGACCAGGGTGGGGGTAAGGTCCCGCTGATGCAGCATGGCGGCAGGGGGGTGTGGATGATCCCACACTGGGTCTCTGATGGAAGGGGGTGTGGATGGTACTGGGGGGCCTGGGACCAGGGGGCTCTGGCCTCTCAGCTGCTCCCGGACATCCTGCTCCAGACTGGGGGGCACAATCAGCTGGTCCTCGGGGTCCTGCTGGGCCGGGGCAGTGAAGTAGCCCGACTTCTTTTTAGGAGCCTCCAGGGCCACCTCGATGAGATTATGGCTGTCCTCGGGGGCGACCACAGAGCCATTGGAGAGCTTCTTCCCAAACAGGCTGGAGGTGGAAGGCGACTTCTTCAGGTCAGAAATCTCTCTCCCACAAACAGCCAGCAGGCAGCCGTTTGTTGCCGACACCACCACGCTGTTCTGCCTGCGCATTTTTCCATTTGGATAATCAGAGCCTCGCTTGTCATGGTCCAGGTCTTTGGGGCTCTCAGGCGCCCCCGACCGTAGCTGGAACGCACAGCAGTGAATGTCCACCTCCACTTCTAGCTTACTGCCGTTGGAGATCACACCCTCGAGGGGAGCTTCGTCGTCACTGTCCAGCCCATTGTCAGATTGGTTACTGGAGAATGTGGCGCAGGAGGGCTGCCGCTGGAACAACATCGGATGGGGCCCTACCCCAGCTGAGCCTGGCACCATGATCCCACACAGTGTAGTAGCGGGGTGCAGGCTGCAGCGTCTCTCTGGGCGGGAGGCGGGGCCCGAGGACGGGTGCTCATCGGAGGCGGTGGACCCGGCCTCGCTGCCCACCTCTGAGGCCGACGTCTCACTGTTGAACTCGGAGACAATACCGCTGCTGGAGGAAAGGGTGGCTGGGTCACTGGGGCCTGGGGTCACCGTCACAGGCAAAGGGGCCGGAGGGGGACCCCGGGGTTCGGTAGTGGAGACCGGTGGCTCACAGGTACAGCTGTCCTCAGTGATATGCAGGGACACCACCACAGCCCCGATGTTGTCCTTGCAGCCGTAGCTCTGGGCCAGAGAGCACAGCCTCTTAGCAGCGGCGCGTGGATCCCGCACAGCCTGAACAGTGCGCACGGCCTCCTGGTAGGAGACCCTTTCAAACAGCGCTCGGTTCCCCAGGATCAAGAACTCATCCTGGGAGCAGAGGGGTTCGGTGTGCACCCAGGGCTTGGGCAGCACCCAGGGAGACAGATAAGAGCAGCCCAGCAGGCGAGAGCAGCATGTCACTCCACTCACCTTGTTATCCTGTAAAACAGAAAACACGGCTCACATGGGGTTCAGCCTGGCTCTTAGAATAGTAGATGAGTTTATCATCTCACAATAAATATACCTCTGAATATAAAGCTGTGCATTAATACTAGATCAAAACTTGCTTTAGATAATGACTTGGGTGTAAACACATGAACACGACATGCATGAGTTGTACATTACCTCAGTAATAATGGCTTTACTGACTTTAACTCTCTCCATCTCCTCAGTGCAGTTCTCTAAGCTGAAAACCTTAGAGAGAGCTATAGGCTGGCCGTCCCGGCACAGCACCGCCTGGCAGCTGCCCACGTTGGCCACAGTCAGGCTGAAGTTGCCTCCTGGCTCTGAAGGCTCATGGTGGATATAACACAGCAGGGCAGAGGCACCCAGCTTCTGGCCAGCCATACCCAGTTTCCTGTACCATTAAAAACAAAGAATGAATCTGCCGACAAAGTCTTCAATTCACTGGTTGTAGCTTACATATCAAAACAGCAGCAATTATCAGTTTGTTATTTGCATGCACAAATTTTTTTTTTAGAAAGACTGACTTTGAGAACCAAAAAAAGGGAAATCCGCACTCTCAAAAAAATATCTTGATTGATTTATTTTACATGTTTGCATGTACTGAAAAGACAACAATTTGCCTGTAGATTTCATCAGGTCATTGACAGGTCAATGACCTGATGAAGCCTACAGGCAAAACATTGTCTTTTTAGTTTGCCAAGCTACATCGAGATATCGGATTTCCCTTTTTTTGGTTCTTGAATTAAGCCTGTTTGAAATCGACGCACCACAGAAGCCTTATTTTCTGTCCATTTTCTTACCCTGCATATGGACTTTCTTAGTCATTTAAAGACCGACTTTGCAAACAAAAAAAGACTACCAGTCCTACCTGTGTGAGGTGAGGAAGGTGTTGCACATGTACACACTGTCCACCGTGGAGTGCTGTAGTTCCTCTGACAGCACATCTCCCATGGTGCACTGCAGCAGCCGAGGCACTTCCTCGTTGCGGTCTCCATCGAAGATGCCGTAACATGCCCCCGCACCGTCTCCAAAGCGGTCTACTGCCAGCACAGACACACACAACCTGCCCCCGAAAATAGATACGCATTAACATACAGATGACCCAACCCCTCACATACAGAGGTAAAGCTCATACATACTGCAACACGTGAAGCTGGAGCCCCAAGCTTACTGAAGCAGCATGGGGTCAGAGCTGATACAAGACACCGCTGTGTGGGCCGCTGTGGTGGCCATGACCCCGGAGGGGCAGCCAGGCTTACCGGCCTCTCAACAATGATGCACTAAACACTATTTTACAGCCATTAGATCCACCAGAAGTATTAGGTTCCACTGCCTCGGCTACTCTTAAAAAAAAAAGTTCGACAGACTGCCCTGATGCCGGTCCTAGGTGTCCGCCGATGATTCAGACATTGACTCAGTGGCAGACACCTGCTTTGAGCTTGTGCAGCAATGGCACATCAAACAAGTTACTACTGTTATATTGCAAAAGTTCAGGAAAATTAGGTTCTTTGTGCTCACACAGAAAGAAACATGCAGACACACAAAGCGTTGCTCACTTGTTCCTTTGGCCACTCATTTCAGAGTAACCATGGTTCCATGGAGTCGAGGCGCTCAGCGAGTCTCCTGCTGTCATGGCTGATTTCTGGTCTAACTTCAGGGTGGTGATGTGGCTAAAAATAAAAAGAACCACGGTAGAAGGGACTGCATGATTAAATACTGCTGAACATATTCCAAAATCATTGTGTTCAATGTTTTACCTGCATATGGCACTTTCAGATGTTGTCAGATGTTCTTTCTTAACTAGTTCACTTGTGAATTTCTGCGTTTACCACTAAGAAGTTGTACAAATGACTGACCAAGTTGATAATGGTAAACTTGCGCTAATTTGACAATACCCAGCATGAGTTGTGACATCTGGCTGACCTGAACTTACAGCCTAAAAAGATAGAATAGAATACTATGCTATTTGCTGGTGTTACTTTGGTATTTACCTGTAGGTCTCTGAAATTTTGTTTGTGACTCACCTGAAGAGGTTGAGGGTTTTGTGCTCCAGCATCAGGCTGCTGTTGCCTGTCAGGTCCAGCTCATGCAGGGTGGCAGGCAGGGAGTCAGGCAGCAGGATCTCAGTCAGCTCGTTACAGCTCAGGTCTACGAGCTACAAACACACACAGGTTGAATAGACTCATACACACACTGGTTAGGTGACACAAAGAAAAGTAAGAAAAGAAAAGCAGAGTGAGTCTGACCTTGATCTCAGGCAGGTTGAGGATCTCTGGGAAGACACTGATGTGGTTGGAGTGTGCTATGAGGGTGTGCAGCCTCTTACAGCTGGACACAGTGGAGGGGATCGTCTTTAGCTTGTTGCCGCTTAGATTTAGCTCCTCCAGCAGCTCCAGCTTACTCAGCTTACTAAAGACACACAAACACAGAACAGAACTCAAAGAGGGAAAAAAAAGACAACTCCAGCGAGCTTTAATTACAATTGTCATTGAATTGTGGGGAGTAGACGCAAGGAACTACAAGTAGCAACACAGAGGATGGTTCTTGTCCTTATTACCACTGCCATGTTACTCTAAAAATATGATATGGGTTGATTACAGTACACGTCTATGGCAACTAAATGATTACAGATTACCAACAAATATTCTTAGCATGCATGAGTAAAACAAAGGAGCAGCAGCCTTCTTCTATATATAATCTATATGTAATTCATCATGTAATTCTCAGTCTGTTTTTGTTATTTTATCTTTTGATAACCATAATCAATAACCAAAGAAAGAATTAGCAAGAAATGGCAAGATGAAAACTAGCTGTTCCTTGGCAATCATTTGCTAACACCAGATAGACGCAAGTAAATGCCCATAAAACAAAGCTGCCTGCGAGAAACCACAACTGTCACCAACTGCTAATTCTCATCAAAATTAAAATGTCAAGTTCAAGCTGCTAGATCAATATCCAGGCAAAGCAAGTCTGACATTAGGAAAATGTAAGCAAGTCAATTACGCCTCATGTGGATAGGTGAGTTTTAAAGCGATATTTTGAAAGGATTCATCAAATGACAAATGACAAACATGATAGATTACAAAGATGACAGATGAGGAAAAAACAACTACTTGCTCTGCAAAACTGGCTGCTATCCATCGAAACGCATTGCGTTGGCTCACTGATGTCAGAATGAATCCCTTACTCTGCCTCTGTCCTCTAAAATAAGACTGTGGAAAGAAAACTCACTGACTGACGTGGAAGCTACTGTACCGCACCTGGCAGGGAAGGAGAGGAGCTGGTTGTAGGCAATGTGCAGGACCCGCAGGTTCTGGTGTCCGACCAACAGAGCGCCGCAGTTCTCATTCAGGTTGTTCCTCGTTAGGTAGAGCTCCTGGAGTGTGCTGAGGCTCTCCTCTGATTGGCTGCTGGGAGGAATACTCTCCAGGGCGTTGGCTGACACGTTTAGGTATTTTAAGCTATGAGGGAGGACAAACAAAAGAGATGCATTATTTTAAAAATGTGTATAATTTGATTTAAGGTAAACTTTATCTGGATTTAGACAGTGATATAGATTTTTTGGCTCTGTATGTACCTTTATTTGTTTGGAGTGTTTCAATGACACAAGGACTATGACTAAGTGCAGACTGTGGGGATTAATTTGAGGGTATTTTCAGCCATATCGAATGAGCAGCCTGAAAAGTACGACCCTTCATGCACATGACAGAATGCCAAAAGTATTTAAGGTTATATTCAAGGGACTGAGCGTTGGTCAGGAGGCGGAGAGAGCCAGGAGCGGTCCAGCTGGTCAGCATGGTGCAACTGCACATAATTAACCTGTGTGTTTATATCTGTGTGTCTGAGCTGGTGCGGGGAGGGAAGCCTGAGGACTGAATCAGAGAAAACTTCAAAACATAGACTGTTCATTTATCCCTGCAAGGGCAGCATTGATTTATATAGACTGTTGAACTTAACCCTAAGAGGAGGGACAGTAACTCCAGCACCAGCGGTACGTAATTTGTGCTATTAAAGAGTAACTAAACCTCAAACCCAAATCTGTGTAAAGCCTGACATCTAATAGTAAAAAGCATGCTACTGAAATTCTGATTCTGATCTTTGGTGCCAGGTGATGTCACGTTCGAGTACAACAGGTGGTGACATCACCTGGCACCAAAGACCAGTCACCCCTGTCATTCTTGGGTGTAAATTCTTTCCCTTGTAAAACTATACATTTCCCAAATAAAGGAATATTGTTCAGCTCTTGGAAAACACAATAGGAAACCCATCAGACACTAAGCAGTCAATGCCATTACATCTCAGAATTAGACCGCAAAGTACATTAGAGTGCTTGAACTGCTAATGGGTGTTAAGTGATTTAGCACACAGGAAACAGGAGAGCAAATGAGGCTCAGGTTACAGTCTGGAAAGGTCCAATGATCCACACCTCGGCCCTTACATACACTACAGACGTTATCCCAGAACAATAAGCCTCGGTGAGCCCAACTCCGCCTGGGTACCGCTGATCACACTCTGAACTGCAATTGTGTCGGGAAAGGACTGTGGGTTCAAGTTTCAAAGAGGTACAGTATGTCAGATTTTACTGCTAACGGACTGAAGTAATAGCATAAGCAGTCCTAAGGATTGGGTGGAAAAGGAAAGAGAGGCAGAGAGAGGAAAGGGGAGTGAGAGAGAAACTCACTTTAAGGCCTTGTAGAAGAGGCTCTCAGGGAGCTCGCCTAGCTTGTTGTGCTGGAGGTCGAGGGCTTCCAGAGGGACGTGGTCAAGTAGGTCAGGCACTCTCTGCAAACGATTGTTCCCCGCCAGCAGCTTTCTCAAACTCAAGCTGTTGAGTAGTCTGTCAGAGGCCGAAAGAGAAGTTAGAGAGCCAGATGAGCAGAAGAAAACAACAGAAAGAGGCCAACAAAAAGATCGAAGAAACAAAGAGCATCATCTCCCCCTGTGGACTTGACTACGTGTGAAACTGGGGGAAATCTTGAGGCGTGGCAGCCCATGCTAACTAATCCATCCATGTCCTTTTCAACTTGGCTGCCTAAACACACCAACACACAGCGGCTTTTTTATTTGTCTCCTGAAATCATCACAGAAGTCATGAGTGGGTACAATGGAGAGAGGAATATTATCTCATTTGCAGAAGCTTTGTGAGGTCTCATTCAAATGCAAATGCTTGTGTTGAGGGATGGCAGTGAATGATGGTTACTTTGAGCCAAGCGCTGTAGGATGGCCACGCTTTTTAGTTTCAACCCGATGACTAACACAGAGACACTGTTTTCCACAAAAAGACAGATAGCAACTGTAAAACCCATCATCATCAGGCTATTAACATACCATTAGACATCTTTGTGACATCTGTATCTGACCATACTTCCCATGGTTCCGCTGCCATAATTAAATCTGCAGACGGATATTATGAAAAACATGTTTGGCAATAGAGTGGCCAGTTAAACGGCATCTATTATTATACCTCATCTGCTAATTCTGGACAGGACAGCCAGCTGTTAATTAAATGTGGCCGATCAAATTATCAAATTATGTGAGATAAAAGAGTTTGAACGGAGGCGGTCCAGTTTTGGCCACATGACAGGGAACAGGGCCACTAACCTGGAAGGTAGCTCAGACAGGAGGTTGTGTGTGACATCCAGCACCTCAATCTTTCTGCTATCACACACCCAGTCTGGAAGGTACTCCAAAAGGTTCCTGTCTCAACACACACAAACACACACACATACACACACAAGGTGAGCAGAGTCAGCATTATGCTTCTAATTGTATAGGTGAATAAATAGTTTTGATAGAGGGACACAGAACTACCTAAATAGTAATCAGTAAACTCAAGGGTTGTTCAAGTTTGTTCACAAATGATCTATGATCTTTTCTACACTGCCTATCAATTAGTATGGCTTAGAAAACATATTGTTTAACCCCTAATATAGCATTTCATTTCTCGTGTGTAATTAGGCCTACAGCCATAGCATGTATAACAAACATGAAGTAGCGTAAAATGTTAAGTATAGGCCGAAAGTTTGTAGGGTTCACTTAATTAAAAGGAGACTCCTTTCAAATCCTCAAATCTCTTACTACTGCAGCCTGCAAGGCAGATAAGTAAAATTAGCATATAGGCCTCTGCAATCTAATATTCATAGAAAGGAGGCTTGAGGGGCGCTGTATGTAATAAGCATTTGTTTGACATCTTTGCCTGGCACACATTGTATTGTGCAAAACCAGGTTAATGAAGAGTAAGACAAAGCTGGTATTTTTAGACCACAGTGCCTCCGTTCAAAACTCTGTAAACACAGAGACTGTGGCTGCTTCTTCCACCCAGCCAGAACTCACTGTGATAGGTCCATGTGTGTCAGCTGGTTGGGGACTGGGTAGATGTTGACCGTGGTCAGGCCTGTGGACAGATAAAAGCAGCAATCAGCTGCCAAACATCTGGGCCACTCATGTGTGCGTTTATGAAGCGAACGTAACACTAGAGAGAAGGGCCCGAACATATAGACGTCCAGGCAGGCAGAGAGGCAGTAACAGCTGTGTTTCACTCACGGTTGCTGCCGGCATGGAGCATGCGCAGTGTGAAGCCACTGAGTGTGAGGGTCCCCAGCTGGTTGCGCTGGCAGTGCAGGGTCTCCAGGTTGCAGACGGAGCTCAGGTCTAGAGAGGCCAGGCAGTTGTCCCTCAGATCCAGCTGGGTCACCTGGCTAACTGCCTCCAGACTCTCACTTTTCACCCAGCGCAGCCCATTCAGCCTGCATGGGTGAACGGGCAGGACAGGGAGAGGAAATGCAACATTACATGTCATGTCAGTGTAGAGAAGACGAGAAAGCCATGAATTAAGCATTAAGAGAGAACTATAGCAGAAATTTATTTGAGAACCGTGATACCAGACAAAACACTGAGACACTGTAAAATAGACAAAATAGACTCTGTACATGCGACCTCTGTGATGTCACGGTCGCCAATATTGGACAAAATAAAGTAATGTGGTATTTGTGGTTGCAAAACTAGCTGCCTTACTTTCCAAAATATTTCATCCATCTTTGGATATTTTTATACATTCATTCAAACCTTTAATCCTCAGGGACACACTGAGAGAAAGACTATTATTTGCAATGGTGCAGAGGTAACAATAGATAGAACACAAAAATCAAAGAAAAAAAATGACAATAAATAAATAAATGAAAATGAAGTGAAACTATTAGTCAAAACATTATGAACAATTTCAGTTCACAATGAGAGATCATCAGCAAACACTACTGGGAGATCACCACAACTATTAGGACTAATGTTCAGCTTTTTGAATACAGAAATAAACTGCAGTTAACTTCTACAGAAACACTCTTGAGTTCTTGCCTGTTGGGTAAGGTGCAGCACTGTACGAGCCTTTCACTGGCAGATGAGATCCAGGCTCTCCCCGTCCCTCCTACCCCTCTAAAAAAAAAAAAACGCCTCTTCTTTTATGAGGCCAGCCAGCCCGCTAATCCACCACAGGTGCACCCAGCCCCTATAAATACAGTCCACCACTGCCAGCCAATAACTCGTCTCTCAAGGTGAGGCTGAGTGGGGGGAGGAGAGGGATGGAGGGAGAGACCGCATTAATAACGGCTGAGCTTCACAGTGACGGGGCATAGAGTAGGAATAGTTTTTGTTTCATGGGATCCATCTTTCTGTCAATGCCTGAATCAGAGCTGGACGGAGAAATGAAAACAGCGTTTAATGGGAAGATGACTCGGCAAGGCAGCGCCGGCGGGGAGTAGGGATGTTTTCGATCCCCGCTCTCTGTCTCCACCTGCCCTCCTATTCACCGGGTGATTTACTGTCACGGGGGTGGGGGGGGGCTCTCTCATTACATAACTATTGTGTATTGATCCTGCATTATGCACATAGTGACTGATGGGTGTATTAACTGAGAGCAGAGGAAGGGAAAGGGGAGAGAGAGATAGAAAAGGAGGAGACAGACAGAGTGTAAGTGAAAGAGAGCGTCGAGTCTGGCTGAGAGCTGTTTGCTCTCCGACTGGCCTCTTACCGGAGGTCGATGTTTTTCAGGTGGCTCATTCTGGCCAGAGCACACAACTCCAGACTCTCCACCCTGTTGCCAGCCATGGCCAGCTTGTCCACCGCGCTCAGTCTCTCCAGCACAGCAGGGATGAGAGGGAAGTTGTTGAAGGAGAGCCCCAGGCTGTTGAGCTGGGACAGGCCACCCAGTTCTTCAGGCAGGGAGCTGAAGTGGTTTCCGTCCAAAGAGAGGGTCTGCAGGCTGGAGGACAGAGACAGAGAACAATGCTTTTGCCGTCTTTTACTTTGCAGTAAGACCAAGACCGCTCAGATTTCAATCGCAGGTTAAAATATCTGCTTGTGTCCATCTGAAGTCACATTCATTCATCGTATATTGAGCTCCATCCTGCATTAAGTACGCACACAGCATGAAAACTGGCCTGGTTTAGCTGCCTGATTTAATCTGGTTGCATAACAAAACATTTGAACTTTATGCATTTCACCGACTCAATCCAGATTTTCCGAGAACATTAATTATGGATGCATTACATTACGTTATGATATACAGACAGATTTTTGAAGGGTAGGACATGACAAAGAAAAAGAATCTCTTTGCATCCTTCACATCACTGTAACTCAATACAGGTCCAGGTTGCTGCCATATTTAGAACCAGTAGAAATGTAAGCAAATCATTTTCAGTTTAAAATACATACATTTTCAATTCAATAAATCAAAACATAAACAAAGCCAGTTGAAAAATAACTTTCTTCCTCCCACCCTGCCCCCTCTTCCCTCACTTGAGGCTAATGTGCTCAGTACACACAACTGACTGAGCAGTACAATCAGGGTGCAATTACAGTTTGTGACGTTCAAGTTCAGTAGGAGACTTTTTCATACTCTGCAGTGATTGTGTGTACTTCTATGCACTCAGTTCACTCTCCTTTTGCATCCCATCCCACCACCTGTACAGTCCAGTGGGGGCGTTTCCACTCCAAGACTAAATCATTGTACCTAATCACTCCCCACCAGATGGTTGCCCATACCATTACAGAGCCACCACCATGTTT